>NW_017307013.1:184519-212778 GCF_000935625.1 Nanorana parkeri
TGGAGAGGGTTGGTCCATCTAGCTGCATTTCTTTGATAAAGATCCGTTGCTGAGTGAAACATGTCAGATTTGAAGTGGCGGATACCTGTGCAGTAGTACCGGATGCCATTAATGCGAAGTGTTTGAGGTTTATCCACAGACAACGCTATTTTTTATACCTCCTCATCTATGATATTGTGAGACCTCCCTGGACCAATGCTGTACTTTGATTGATACATACTTTGAATAACGAAGATTCCATGCAATTTGGGTGAGACCACTCCTTATTTAATTTTTCACATGTTGGACATTTGATCCGAGGGCTTTGATACCATAAAACACATGTCAACATTGTTTGGTGGCATGCAAAAGGGAGTGTGATAGATTCCATTCCCCAGGATGCATTGCTTGGATACATATTACCTCACTATACGGCACACATATGTGTCAGTCTCGATCATGTGTTGGATGAACCTGAATTTAAACAAACTTTGATCCTAGAGGTCTTGAGTTGGACTTTTATACTACTATATCCACATGTGAAGATTGTGCGGTGACGTGCAATAGGGAGCATGGTATGTCCCACCCCCCAAGATACACTACCTGAATCAACATCAACTCATTATAAGGCTAACATTCATGTTAGTCCTATTTATAGGCTTGATGAATCTTTGCTCAACTACTATCCATTGAGTCCAAACAAGGTTTGAGTTTACTGGTCTCCACAAATGGGCAATGTTCATATTAAAAAAAATGTTTATTTGGATTAACCATTACCTCTACCTTACATTTGAAACAAAGGCATCAATTTTGTTATACTTAGGGGTCTATTCAGGAGAACCGAGGGGGTGCTGTACGGGCTATTCACAATGATCTTACGGCTGGCTCCGGCCACTTTCAGAGAGATCAGCGTCCCTGGTTGCTAACCAGGGACACTGATCTCCAAACATCTTACTCTCCCTGGCGCCCCGGGAGTCTCCTATGACTTTTTAACCTAAAAATAACAGGTGCTTTACTTATGGTTACTGTATTTATTGTTTATACTGTGTAAATTGATTATTTTAGTTTGCAATAGGAGTTTAAGCCATATTACGGTTGTCAAAATGTGCTCCATCAGTAAATTGTCCACCTCTTGTAAGTAAAAAAAAAAGTTATGGGAAGTTTTCAACCCTGATATATACCTGCTACCCTTGGTTCTGTGAAGTACTGTACTGTACTCAAAAAGTGAGTAATTCTGATTTTAGAGTTCAGTAATTTGATCCCACCACATTATTTTTTTTGGTCATAGTGTAAGGGAATTGTTTACAGTTGTAATAAAAAACTTTCAACCTCCATTGCAAATCATGTTTGTTGGCAAAATTTACGAACTTTCAGTTGTTTGCAATGAACAAATTAAAATAGGTCAACACATTGTTTCAAGTTGTTTCCCCAAATTCAACTGAAAATGCAACTTGTAATGACTTTAGGAGCAGAGTTATTATTATTGACCCAATGATTGTAGATCTGCTCCCGAATGCTATTTGGATTTGGAAGCAGAGCTAACAACATAAGGGGGGGGATATTTTGAAACTGGAGCAGACAAAATCTGGAGCAGCTGTGCATGGCAACCAATCAGCTTCTCTCTTCAGTTTGTTTAATTAAGATTTGAAAATGAAAGAGAGAGGCTGATTGGTTGCCATGCACAGCTGCTCCAGGTTTTGTGTGCTCCAGTTTTGATACATTCTCCTCATTATGATAACTTAGCTAGATTATTATTTTTCATTATCAAAAGGGAACAATTTGCATGATTTGACTGAAATCATCTAAATTTCAAGTAATTATTATTTGCAATGAAATCTCAGGTGATGAGGTGGAACTGGAAGTGATAAGTAGCTCTCAGGTTTGTAGCCACCAGGTCCCCCCCACTGGTGATTTTAACATAAACATGGGGGGACTGTGATGCAAGGGTGTAGGAAGTTCTAGCAAGGTCAGGTAGAAATTTGAAATCAGGCAGTCAGGCAAAGGCCAAGTCAATCTGTTAGCCAAATTATTAGTGAATAGTTTAATAGTGATATTTTGAACCAATATATGACAATAATTCTGAAGGTGCAGTCTTTGCAATGGTTTGGAATCAGAATAATTGTACATCATAGAAAAGTATATAACTAAAATAATTAAACAGAGATTTTAGACATGGAATAAAATGCTGAAAGGTCATCAAGGCCTGGTATCTTATTATTTTTAGATGACTTAATGTAATATTAGTTGTAGTATCTCCTACTCTAAGATTTCCACATTTCATTTATCAAGTATCTGTGGGGTTACTTACCGGACAGTAAGGTTATGCAGTCAGTATGAGAGGGGGTTAAGAGTATTAGGAAAAGATTATAATTTTTTTTATAATGAGAGGCGAAGGTCTGAGATACTTATAATGGGTGAAAAGTTAATAAGCCCTCTGTATTTTGAATTTGATAAGTTGTCAGGCAATCATAAAAATTATGTTATGGGCGTGTACAATGACTTCTTGTTTCAAGTACAGCTGAGTTGCTGTCTAGTAATTGAACCAACCAAAGATTAAGGTACCATGTCAAAATCAAATGAGTGTTAAAAATGTGTACAGCAATATGTAAAATGTATCCTCATGTCTGGGAAGTAGCAATAACAATGGTTACATTCTTAAGCAGACATATTACAAATAACAGGACATCACAGATACAGTGTTTGAGGTTAATTTACTAAAGCAAATAGGCTGTTCACTTTGCAAAGGAATTATCCCTGAGCTTAGTGAATGTGGTGACAATACACTTGCAAAGAATACCCAATCTCGAGCAAGTTAAAAAAAAACAGTATTTTTTCTTGCACATAATTTAATGATACAAATCAGCAGAGTTTTATCTCACTCACTTAGCTGAAGTCAAAATCCCCTTGCAAAGTGCAAATGCCCTTGAAAAGTGAACTTGCCTTTAGCAAAATAATAGTTTTAATAAATTAAAATGATCCTACCATTTGAAATCTACATGATATAAATGTACAAATTCACATAGTATATATTAAAAAAAACCTCACTGCTTATCAATTGTGTTATTACATACACTTAGGTTTGATCAAGTCGTCTTTATTGGGAGAAAACTTAACCAAGCTTTCTGATTCTGTATTGGCCTTTTTTCTTACTTTTTGAAAACAACTTTCAGATAAAACTAAACATTCACTTATTTTCATATGTTATATTTAATGGATGATGCTGCATTGATGTAACTCATTCCTCACAGTGCTTGGCAATGCTTCAATCACTGGACTTGTTTTATAAGCAAATGGCACATGAATCTTGGCTTAGCTACCTCAACAACAGGGCTTCTCAAAGTGGAGCTTTGCCACTAAACATCTAAGCATTCAAGAAATGACACAAAATTGCTTTAGGGCAAGTAATTCATTCACAATTGATGTAGATGTATGAAAGTTTTACTTGAGTTCAGCCCCACAGCAAAAATATTGGCTCACACATTTTCCTCTCTGAAAATAATAGGATGTTTTATTAATAAATGCTAGTCTTGTTTGACCCAGCATAAACCTGGATTTATACAATTTGGTACTATGTGCCATCTTCTTTTTTGCTTGTCATTATCTCTATTTTCAGTAAACAGAACAAGAATAGAAAATTAAGCTATTTTAGCAACTTTCTGTCCAAATAACACTTGTGGTGAACAGTCAAAAAAGTTTAACCACAAGTCCCATAGAAATACAATAGCAGCTATTAAACTCAGATCACTACCCAGAAATTGTATCCTTACAGCAGCAAAGCCCATGAATTGTGCTCATTAAAAACTTATACTCTGTATTTAAACTGACTTTATTTGTTAAATAGGTTGGCTTTAGAGATGCTCCATCCCTAATATTTCTTTGCCAAAACATTTAATCATATTCATAATTCATTACATATTCCAGACACAATTGTGCAAAAATAATGGTACAAATAATAAACAAAAACGTTTTAGATAAAGCTGCCATATCGCATTGGAGACAATGGGGTTAATTTACTAAAGGCAGATAGGTTGATCACTTTGCAAGGAAATTTGCACTTTGCAGGGAAGTTTTCCTTAGCTTGGTGAATCTGGTTAAATTTCAATTTGCAAAGAAAACCCAATTACTGTATGTGCAAAGAAAGCAAAAAACACAGTATTGTTGTTTGCACAATATTGGGTGATGGAACAGCAGAGCTTAACCTCATTCACTAACCTAAGGGGAAACTGCAAAGTGCAAATGCAAAATGAGCAGAGTATTTTACTTTAAAATATCAACCCCAATGACAGAAGCAAGGCTGACGTAACATGACAGGGTACGATTTTGCAGGTTTACTGTAGCCATTAAAAATCTATATTTAAAATTCCTCACTACCTGATTGAATATTCTCAGGCAACACAGACAACACCTTGTGTTATCTGTTTTTTTAGTGAATTACATTATAAGTTTGAAATTCAGATGTATTGCACTCAACTGTGCGGGGCTCCTCCCACAAACCCCACTGAATACGAATCTGAAAATAGAGATCACGAACCTGGCTACATAGACCTGGGGTGTGCCGTGGTCACTATGGTCAGTATGCAAAAATAAGGGGGCAAAAACAAACTGTAGGTAGAACACTGTATTTATTGACATCATTACAAGAGGAGCTTACCAAATGCCTGAGCCATCTCCACCTGAGGATCAGGTACATATCTGGTGTAGCACCCACCCAATTCCACCTGCCAAGCTGTTTGATTATATGCACTGGAATGCCTTTGCCAGATGCTGCTGACGCCTCCCCAATTCTAAATGAATGTCCTGAATATTGCTTGGGGTTGAAACCTATATTAGTTAGTAAGATTTGAATGTGTTTCAGAATTTGGGAGGAGCTAAGAGGTCCACCTAAAAAGGGCAACAAAGGACTATCGGGAGAGAGAGGGTCAGTGGCAGCAACCAGCTGATCCAACACCTTGACCGGACACCAAGCGTTGTGAGTAACATAGTATTTAACTTCAAAACTCTTACCTGATAGCAAAGTTTTGAGATGCTCTAGGCACAAACTAAAATGAATAGGGTGCCGAGTCAGGTGTTTCTTAGCCAGGATAGGGCCTAGAGATTTGGCCACAGTGAACTCCCCGTGTCTCAAGAAACCGTAAAACGCGAGGAAGATGGCCGGTCTCAAAACTAAGCTTCGAAATGTACCAAAGGGGGGCTGAGACAACATTTTATCAAATTCATGAAACATGCCCACGGTAATAGGAAGACGAGTAATGCTGGGCCTGGACCTAGACTTTTGAATTCCCTTGAGAATAGCCTTGACCAGGTGAGCTTCAAAGATGGATGGTCTGTCTGGATATAGTAGGCTCAAGTGATGTTAAATGCCTGCCAGGTAAAGCTTGATTGTACTGTCGGACAGGCTGAGGTTGGTGTGACAATATGCCGTGAAAGACAGGATAAACAAAATACCACCTGCATCCTGACTAGGGAATGCCCTCTGGAAATCACTAAACTTGTGCCAGGCCACCGCATAAGCCCTCCTGGTGTTAACTGACAAAGAAGTGTCAATAATACGGCAGGACAAGGCCCAATGCACATTCAGTCCATTGTCAACAAGGCAAAATGGAGGTACCGGTGTTGCATGACTGTCTTAAAGTTAAAACGAGACAGTGCATCGGCTGCCGTATTAACAGTCCCAGGTATGTATGAACAGACCATGTTGAATTTATGCTGCAGGGACAACCAAACCAACCTCCTCAGAAAGGACATAATCACTAGTGACTTGGACCTCCCTTTGTTAACAATGTCTGCGGTGGCTTGATTATCTGAAAGGAAGACTACTACTATCAGAGACCACTCGAGGCGAGTATGTGGACACCCGCGGGATAAACATCAAAATACCGTTCCACTCACCAAGGAACCGGTCCCACATCAACAAATCGGCACGTGCACAGGAGTCCAAATGAACAGGATATTCTGCATCAGGCGTGGAAGGCAGCAGCGCCAGCAATCTGGAAATCACCTACCCTGCGGGATGATACGCATGGCAAAATTGAGCATACCCAGCAACGATTGTAGCTCCCTCCTAGAAGCCGAGCCAGATCGAACCAAAGCCCGGCTTGCCAACCGGATTCTGTCCAACTTATCCTGAGGCAGACTCGCCTCCAAGCGAACGGAATCCAGATGGATGCCCAGGAAGGTAATAGCCGTGGCTGGGCCCTCCAGCTTGTGAGCTGCCACTGGTACGTTAAGTTGGTCAAAAATCGCCAGCAGTGCCTGCAAATCAGCCGGAGGTCATCATCCAGAAAGTCATCCAAACACACAAAGTTCGTGAGAATAAGTTCGTGAGAATCCAGTTCAAGGCCTGCACAAACTGGTCAAACAGCCATGGGCTGCTCTTGGACCCAAACGTAAGTTCAGTCGCAAAATAATAAATTTCTCTCCATTTGATGCCGTGCCATTGCCAAAGTGATGGCTTGATTGGGAGGAGCTTAAAACCACCCAAAATATCTGCTTTGGTCAACCAGACACCCCTACCTGCCTGAACTATGGCCTGAATAGCCTGATCAATGGACAAATATTTGAGGGAAAACTCCTCCGAGGGGATCAGGGAATTCAGACTGGGCACCCCGGAAGAATGAGGCACGGACAAGTCATTGATCAAACAAAGTTTATTGGAAAATGTACCTGTCACAAGGCCGAGAGGATCAACCCTCCAAATATGAAAGGGGGGAGTAACAAAGGGACCCATAATGAAACCCTTTCCTAATTGCTGTTCCAATAAACTATCAATTTGCTCCGGGTCTAGGGAGGAAGACTGCAAGTTGCGGCACTCAAACGGAGAAGTGGGAACACAAAAAAACCCTTCCGGCAGCCATGTAGCAGGAACTCGCAAAAGGTCGGTGACGGGTGCTGCGCTAGACATTAGGCCAGAAAATCAGTATAGTCATAGTCACGCCGAGTCAGCCTGCTTCAGAGTGCAGGCCGACTTGGGATGAGCCCGAAAGCAAACAGCTCAAATGTGCAGTAAGCGACACTTCCCCAGAATAGAAGTTATTAAAAATCTGGGCTTTGCCTAAAAAATGGATGGGCCTTCCCAACTTATCCAACTGCACCGCTTGCTTTGGGCAGCAGGAGATTTTAAACCCGCAAAGTGATGGCAGAACCCCCCACTGCTTTTTTTATGTCACTAAAAAAAAATGTTCAATATATTTTTTATATATATGTAAACACCCCTAAAACATACAACACACCAAGACATGACGTGTGGCAGCGAGCCCGTAAACATATAAGCAAAAATAAGCAGACAAAATACCACAGGACAAACACATAACCCAGAACAGTACTCACAGACCAAACCGAGATTCGAATTGCCCGCCAAGAAACGAACCGCCGAAGACAGCCGAAAGGCGGTGAATGCAGACCAAAAATGAAACTGAAAGAGAAGCCGCCTCAAGACAAGCAGAACAGTCAGACGCTAGGAAGGAGAACCGGAAGCTGGAACATGGGTCAAAGCCTCCACTGACACCAACATGCTGACGGGTGAGTAGTGGAACGGGGGTTGGGGGGTTTAACTGTGCGGTTCTCCTCCACAAACCCCGCAAACTAGTTAGCCTACCACATATAGGAACATGGAACACATTGAAACAATTAAATATTAGACACTGCGTCGGCTCAGTCTGTAACAAGCTCACCTCCATCCTTGACCTCTTTATTTCCAACTGTTTTAACCTACTTGCTGTTACTGATCTTTGGCATCAGGATTCTGACTCTGCCTCTCCAACTGCCTTTTCCCATGGTGGCCTCCACTGGACTCACTCACCCAGACCCAGTGGATGAAAGGGAGGTGCAGTTGGAATCCTTCTATCCCAACAATACACCTTTCAAGTTCTTCCTACACCACGATCCCTATTACTTCCCTCTTTTGAAAATGTTAAGTATCAACAAATGGCTCCTTTTCAGATTGGTCAAGTGTCATGAGTGGTGTACCGCAGGGTTCTGTGCTAGGCCCCATATTATTCAACCTGTTTATTAATGATATCGGGGAGGGCGTGAATAGCCATGTTTCCGTGTTTGCTGATGATACTAAAATCGGGAGGGTAATAGACATGGACTTAGACACTATAACATTACAGGAGGACCTGGATAAAATAGGGGAGTGGGCAACTATTTGGCAGAGGAGGTTTAATGTTGATAAATATAAAGTCATGCACTTTGGGGTTAATAATAGGACAAGCGGAATACACATTAATGGGAACTCCACTAGGGAAGCCAAAAACGGAAAAGGATCTGGGAGTAATTGTAGACCACAGATTGAATAATAGTTTGCAATGCCAGGCTGCAGTAAACAAAGCGAGCAGAGTACTGTCTTGTATTAAAAAGGCAATGTACTGTAGAGACAAATCTATAATTTTGCCACTTTATAGATTGCTGGTTCCACCTCATCTGGAGTATGTGGTCCAGTTTTGGTCACCAATCCACAAAAAGGATGTCCTTGAGCTGGAAAGAGAAGGGCAACTAAACTAATTATGGGGCTGGAGGACCAAAGCTATGAGGCAAGGTTACTAAATTTAAACATGTTCATGCTGGAAGTGAGGAGATTAAGGGGGGGCATGATTTTGATGCACAAGATGTTCAATGGTGATAGCAACATCTGCAATAAACTTTTTACAGGAAACTCCATAACAAAGATTAGAGGCCACCACCAAAAATTGGTTGGAGAAAAGATTTAGGCACAAGGGGGCGTAGGGGCTTCTTCTCAGTTAGAGCAGTTAGGGTCTGGAACTCGCTGCCACAAGCAGTGGTATCAGCTGAGAATGTTGAATCACTCAAAATATATTTGGACAATTTCCTCAGAGACCGTAACATAAATGGTTACAGGTACCCTTAAAAACAAGATTACACGGGGACTCGTACACACGCACACACATGCAGAATCACATACATACACACAAAAGGTTGAACTTGATGGACCTGTGTCTTTATTCAACCTCAAATACTATGTATCTATGTAAATGAATTGTCTATGTCTGTTTTCTCCAGTTTCGCTGAGGATTGCGGTGATTTATCAGCCCCCAGGACCGGTATCAAGCTTCCTCAACAACTTCTCTAGCCATGCTAACCTATTTTTTCTCCACTGAAACACCCACTGTTATTCTTGGTGACTTTAATATCCCTGTTTACGTTAACACACCAGCAACCTCTCAGCTACTCAGCCTAACCACTTCCTTTGTCCTTACTCAATGGACTTTTGGACAATGGACAATTCTACTCACTCTTATGGTAACACACTTGATCTCTTATTCTCTTACCTCTGCACTCCTGCAATATCACCAACACCCCTTTTCCTCTCTCTGATCACAACCTTGTCAGTTTCACACTCTCCTTATCATTGAGCCCTTACCACTTCAACCAGCAAGCCATTACCCGTAGAAACCTTCACCACTTTAATCCTTATTTTCTTTACTCTGCAACAGAGTAGAAAAACAGTGAAAAAAGTTGGGGGGGGGAAAAAGATCTGTCATTGCAACTGGGTGGAGCCAGCCATGAGATAATGGATGGCTCTGCCCAGCTGTCAGTTGCGAGGATTTCAGCCGGCCAATGCCTGGCTGTTCGCCCTGATTTGGGTTTCACTTCGGCTCTGTCGAGCCGAAGCATATGCCTTCGACCCGGCTAAGCCGCACGGCCAGCTTCAGGAGCTGGACGGGCTTTAGTGAATAGAACCGAAGTACTCCAGCGGCTGAAGCTAGCTGAAGGATCAGCCGGAGCTATGGCTGATCCTTCAGCTAGCTTTGTGAATAACCCTCTAAATGTTCTCTTGGCAAAGTGTGTGTTCACTGTGCAATTTCCATGTTTGTAAATTAAGATTTCTACTTGATTGAGTATTTAAAATGAATGCAGTCTTATTTTATTCACTAACATTTAGTTTGCAAAGTGAACATACAAAGTGAATACTCACTTTCCTAACTAAACAACCACTACTCCTTTGGTTAATTACCCAAATGTCTACCTAGAAAGATTTTGTTAGTGAACCAAGCAAAATCTAAATGACCTACTTGAGATCTTTGGGTATGTCCTCTATGCCTAGGCATTAATGTGAATAAACCAAGCTCTTGGCTGCAGCAGCAGCCTTTGCAGGATGCACAGCCAGAAGCAGTTATATCTGATCACTTTCAGGTTTAAGTTTGAGGTATTTTGGTATTTTTCTAGCCACAAGTACAGATTTTAACATGCATGCAAAAAAATTAAAAATTACTATTGCTAGGGAACAGACAAAGAAGATGGCTATGTGCTGATCCAGTTCCTCTCCATCTGGGTATGCAATTCATTGACTTACACACCTGCTTCCAGCTAGCATTCACACCTCCAACCAGCCCTGAAACCTCTTGCAGGCGTCACAGCTCTGTGAACTGGGAGGAATAGGCAGTCTGTAGTTCCACCCTGCTCCCAGACTTTAAAAATGGAGGGAGGCAGCTCGGATTCACAGCAGCCAGGCAGAAAAGCAATTATGCTGGGCTAGGAGAGCTTTTTATGCACTTTTGAATAAGCCAGGCTCTCACTTGACCAACCTACTTAACTCACATTTTAAAGTAACCAAACCTATTGAAACACACTACACACTGCTACTTCAAAGTGTATACCTTTAGGGAGCAAAAGCAAAAGATCAAAAACTAAACCTATATGGCTTAATAAAACTGTAAAACAATATGTCAAGAACAAGAGAGCGGCATTTATAAAATATAAGACGGAGGGGACGGCCTTGGCATTCCTTAACTACAAAGAATGTAACAAAAAATGCAAACTAGTAATCCGGGAAGCTAAAACTGAGTGCGAAAAGCATATCGCCATAGATAGTAAAAAGAACCCCAAAAAATTCTACCAATATATTAACAGTAAAAAGGGTAGAAAGGAGCAGATAGGCCCAATAAAGGACGCAAGCGGGAAGCTAGTCACAAACGACAAGGAGAATTAAAAATAAACAAATGGGATATACAATTATGGCGGTGCCGCTGGGGGAGTCAGAAATGGAGAGGTATTTGTGGACCACTAGCTGAAAGGTAGCTTGCAATGCCAGGCTGCTGTAAACAAAGCTAGTAGGGTTTTGTCCTGTATTAAAAAGGGGATCTATTGCAGGGACAAGTCTATAATTTTGCCACTTTATAGATCATTGGTTCGGCCTCATCTGGAGTATGCTGTCCAGTTCTGGTCACCAGTACTAAGAAAGGATGTCCTTGAGCTGGAAAAAGTCCAGCGCAGGGCAACAAAACTAATTAGGGGTATGGAGGACCAGAGCAACGAGACAAGGCTACTAAATTTAAACATGTTCACATTGGAGGTGAGGAGATTAAGGGGGGATATGATTTCCATGTACAAAATGTTCAATGGGGACAGCAAAATTACCGATAAACTATTTAAAATTAACTCCATTACAAAAACTAGAGGCCATAACCTAAAATTGGTGGGAAAAAAATTCCAGCACACGTGGCGAAGGGGGTTCTTTACAGTGAGAGCGGGTAGGGTCTGGAACTCACTGCCGCAGGCAGTGATTTCAGCAAAAAATTTGGAAATGTTCAAGAAACTTTTGGACAATTTCTTAAGGGACCGTAATATACAGGGGTTCAAGTACTCATAAGAATGAGATCCTAATAGGTTGGACTTGGTGGACTAATGTCTTTATTCAACCTCAAATACTATATGTAACTATGTAAACTTGGTTTAGCTAGCAATACCATTACAGAAAACCATTGACCATAGTGGTGCATGGGCTTCCATATTGACTGAGTTGTACAATTTGCTGGCCCCATTTTCTCAGACCTTGGCAGATAGGCTTTTTAGTGTCTTCCTTCCTACCCTTTCCTAAGCCATGATTGATAAGCTGGAAGCAGAAATAATGACAACTGAAATCCTCATATCCATAAAATCTCTCACATCTAATAAGACATCAGATCCTGATGGCTTTTTTGCATTGTACTATAATAATCTTACCCGCATGACGTTCTTCTATCCTTAATACAACCCCTTATTACCCTCCCCATTTTATTCACTATTCTTGGGAAAATGTTTTAAAATATCTGGGCTGACTGTTAATGTAAAGAAATCAATGGCACTCAATAGTTCACTTCCAGACACTTCTATTTTCACTTACATATTCTTTCCACTTCAACTGGTTGACCGCTCATCTGAATCACCTGGGGATATGCCTAACCTGTTCTCTTCCCACCTTATACTCCGCAAACTATATCCCAACCTTTCACATTTTTTTACATCTTGTGTTCTTCTGGTCAAACTTACCTTTTTTATCTGATAAATGAATGCCATCAAGATGATCGTTTTATCTAAATTTATTTATTTGTTTATCATCCTTCCCATCCCAATCCTGTCCTATGCTCTTCATCTTTTGAGAATAATTTGCCAAAGCACTCGTTATACTGCAGCAATGGTATGTACCTCAGTGCCCTGTGTACTTTGTCCACTGTGTATTGGACGTGATGACTTAAGAATCCTTAGCAAGCTGGCTCTTTCGATGGGGCGAGTATAACTTGTTTATTTTAGCACCTAGATGAAATTGAATAGTTAATTATTTCAGTGCTTGGGTAACCTGACTGCAAGGGTTAATCAAAGTTTTGCCTGGAGTTCTTCTTTAAAGTTGAACTCCAGATACAAAAACTTTCATTCAAATATATCCCCCAATAGACAAAAATTATATAAATTTACTTTGTGAGCACCAAATGCCCAAGCAAAACCTAAAACAAAGTTATTACTTTGTAAAAGTAGTAGTAATCATGCTGAATTACTGCACAGGTCTAGAAAAAATAGACAAACCAAACCAAACTCCAAGTAAGAATATAAATGCAACTTGTATTTAGACAATATTAGTTCATCAAAATGTGCTCCTCTCCTGGTACCAAAATTGGGTTCTTAATGCCAGCTATGAAATATACATAAAATACATTGTATAGCCATTTCCATGCCTGAATAACATACTGAATGAGTTTAAAGATAATTCTTATACTGTAACCAGATTTTTATTTTAGCACTGTTTGCACAAGAAGCTGTCTGAATTCCTTCAGATAGTGAAATGAAGGTCCTGGAGAAGCTCTGAAGACTTTAATTGAAATTTCACAAGCTTGTCAAAGATATTTAGCTCCATTATGTAGCTGTGTTGTATGGTCATAATCCGGTCACACATGTGTACAGTTTAGCAATAACACCTATTTTGTGATGAAAATTGCAGAGTCATTAAAGACAAAGAGATAGGATAACATTTTCCCGGTTGGAAAAAAATTAAGCTATTGTTATTTTTTCATTCTTTCAATAAATCTTTCAATATTATTATTTTCATCATTTAAATACCATATTCAAGGACTAGAGATTCTGCACTTTTTCAAATATGCTTAGTAGATTATTTTTTTAAATTCCGCACTTCCAGCTTTTCAAGAGTGCCATGCTCCTGGACATCTTGACAGACATCAGCAGAAACAAAATTTTATATTTTTTTCTTGGCATGCAACACCTATGCCAGAATCAGGAGTTAAATTATAAGAACGGTATATTATAATAAAATAATTTTCCTCAGTGTAGTAGAATGCACAGCAAAGCATCATCCTGAAAACATTTCCGTAGAACAGGCAGAGAGACCAACAACAAAAAGGCCTTTTATGTATTAAAAAATAGTTTTTCAGTGTACCACATTATTGTTATGGACACATGGACCAGACAACTGTTATGGACAGTGTGGTGTCATTTTAAAATTGTCAGTTTAGTGTTAGTATACAATGTGGCTGGCAGGCTGCCATAAAATTGTTTTTTGTTTTTTGAATCAGAAATGCTACTGTAGAGCACTAGTTAATTATTTAGAGAATATTTAGATAAAGCACTGTGGCTTAAAGTGTAAGCAAATAAATGTTTTGAGTTTTGGATAGAGTGGGGGGAATAGACCCTCTGTCAAGTTCTTATTGCTATTTATCTTCCAACTAGACAGGTTCACCCCTCATTTCATTCAATAAAAATTGTCTCCAGTAAAGAAAGGGAGGGGAGTCTACATTTTAGAGTTGTCCCCAGAGCAAGAAGAGAAGTTAGATCATCTAATGAGGACAAAGGTCCCAGTGACAACTGTCTAAGATGGGAATTCCCCTAACTTTGGAAAAATGTATTCTCCCTTTCTATTGTGTATCCAGAATAGGAACTAAAAGGGCAATCTCCCCAGTGGGACACAATATAGGAAAAGGAATCACCAGCACTCAGTAGAATAATCCAACATGTCCATTTATTGGACATAGATGTCACACAATCACAAGAGCCAACGTTTCAAGACCACGCAGGGTTTCTTCATGAGGGCATAACGAGTGACAACTCGTTATGCCCTGATAAAGAGACCCTGCGTGGTCTCGAAATGTCCAATAAATGGACATGTTGGATTATTCAACTGAGTGCTGGTGATTCCTTTTCCTATATTGTGTCTGCACGGTGCCATCCGTGTTCATCACTACAAGCACTATTGTCTTCATAGACCTTGATTGCTGCAAGGTGTGCAGAGGATTTCCTCTTCTATCCCAGTGGGACACAGACAACAAAATTGGTTGAACCCTTCCCCGCTTTCTCAAAAAAAGAAATGTTTTGGCTGTACATGCACTTTAACCCTTTTCTGTCTGCTGTAGTCATGTAGAAATTATTGTGTCCTGACTGTTTGTGTCACTTGACACTTTCATTGAGCGCTTTCATTTTAAATACCTGTAATTGCTCGTGACATGGGTGGTTATCAATTCAATTCTGTCATGAAGGATGAAAAAAAAAAGCTGGAACAGTCACCTTGAATAAACATAACAATAGTGATATATACAGAATGTGCATACCTCATATGTGTTGTTTTTTTTAATTTGGAACGTGACAGAATTTTTTTTTGCATACTTAAGCATTCTACATGCAAGTATTTAAAATACAAAACAAATGTATTAGTGCAAAACACTTTGATACAGGAGTGTATTACAGACAGTTTATAGTGAACACTGTGACTGAGGTGATTGAAGGAAATAGATGTATGAGAGCAAAAGTGTCATCCAATGAACCCCAATGTAATCCTCTTAAAACTATGGAAATTAACATAGTGAATAGATATACGAATGAGATTCGCAATGCATTATGGCCACTAGATTGAGTCTTCATCTAGTGGTCATAATGTGCTGTGAAATTCATTTGCTTAACTATTCACTGTATGAAGGGGTTATAAATCAACCCCTTTGTGTCACCATAACCAAAATAACATTTAACACGAAAACAATTAAGACATATGACCAGGTACTGTAGGTACAATGAAGCTTCATAAGGAGTTAACATTTTTATTCTTTATGCTTCTGTATCCACCAGATAAACTACATGGGTATAGGTCCTACAGGTGGAGCTATTCTACTTAAATGTTGTACCTCTTTTTTTTGGTGTCCACTACTGGGAATATTTTGGTATGGTAGTGGATCGATACAGACTGTTGAGGTGAAGGATCAAGGAACAAGCTGTTTAGAGAGGATACTTTATTTATCCATGTTTGAACTACATATTGTTAAATGTAGTCATTGTTGCTTTGTTATTTTTCTATATATTAATCTCATGGTAGTGATTAGACATGTGCACTGCCAAAAAATTTTTTTAGTTTTGTTTCGTTTTAAATTCGGATTTGTGTTATTTCGTTTTTCGGGATTCGGGTGTGAAAGTCAATTCGGATTTGGAATTCGGATTCGGACGAAATTCGTTAGCGGTTGTTCATTCGAACGTTTGTTTCGTTTTAGTTTCTTATTCATTTCGTTCATTCGTTCGTTCGTTTGCAGCAAAGTGACATTTGAGGGGGAAAAATGTTTTTCTTCAACGAACGAAACGAATAAGAAACGAAAACTAAACGAACGTTCGAATGAAATACCGCTACCGAATTTCGGAAACGGAAATTCTGATTCGTTTGCATTCATTATATCTGTAATTCGGAATTCGGATACATCCGAATGTCCGAATTTCCGAAAATTCGTCCAAATTTCGATTCAGAACGAAACGAATCGCACATGTCTAGTAGTGATGTGATGCTGATATGAGTTCACAAAACTTTATTAAGCATGCCTTTATACTATATTTGTTTGCCATACCATAGATTTGTTTATAATGACAGCAGTAGATTTTTTAGCAGCCAAAAAACAGCTTACAGTTTACAGGAAAATATATTAAATAATTGCTTAAAAGCAAATATCAATTTAAAACTCAATGTGAAGTCACGGATGGAGGTTCTTAAAAAATGCCTTATGCACAGGGCTTTATTCACTGAACTAAACAGCGATGGTTCATGGTTATTTTCATTTTTTTGCCTTTTCTTTTGAGATAAAATATTTTTCATCACACACTCCACTGGGCTCCTCTCACTTATTCATATATATGATTCCAAAAGGTGTTACATGCCACACTACAGAAACGTGACAGACAATATAGAAGGAAATCAATAAACCAGCATTTTCCTGATAAGAAATCACAGCATGATATTTATAGTATAATATGCTGTATAAAGTCAAAGACTATATTTATCTCTAGGAAATAAGGAAACTTTAGATTTGCATGCATTGAAAAACAAAATTGTAAAATAACTCATACAAGATATTTCAACAAACGGAATATTCTGCGAATGGAAAACATTTTCCTTTTGTATTTTACAATGTCATAAACAATTTTATTATACTTCTAGTTTATCTTTATATATTATTTCATAGAGCTACCTTTTATTTTCAATTAAAACATAATTCAGTTACAAAAGATACATAAAATAGCTACCTGAACATTACAGTTGATGATTTGTTAGCATAGCATTCACTTTTTTAAAGAATATGTTTTTATTGAAGATAATTTTACACAAGAGCAGTTAGACAGACACTACAAAACAATACATCATAATACATCATTTGCACAAGGATGTGATAGCGTGGCACATTATGTGTGTACCTAGTTGAAAGGCCTTAATAACATCTCCCTACTTGAGAGAATATACCATGGGGTCTATTCACAAAGCTGCCGAAGGATCTGGCCGTAGCTTCGGCCGATCCTTCGGCTAGCTTCGGCCCCAGGACCCCTTCGGTTCAGGAGAACCGAGGGGGTGCTGTACGGGCTATTCACAATAGCCTGTACAGCTCCGGATCACGGCCGAGCGGCTCAGTCGAGCCGATCGCATATGCCTCGACAGCCTGCTTCTGACAGCTGGGCGGAGCCAGCCGTGATCTTACGGCTGGCTGCGGCCACTTTCAGAGAGATCAGCGTCCCTGGTTGCTAACCAGGGACACTGATCTGCAAATAGCTGACTCTCCCTGGCACCCCGGGAGTCTCCTGCTCCCGGCCGCCAAGGAGAAAAACCCAGCTGTGTCTTTTTTCTTTATTCTGACACGACATGGCCGTCTGTCTAACATATATATCCTGGTCCAGTTTAATTTAACAGCATTCTCCTAATCCAAGGCACTCTGCTAAGGAGCCACAAAGGGAGTCGTAATGTGCGAATCATAAGCATTCACTTTTTTAAATTATGTTGTGCTAAATAGGACACGCATTCTTGTCAAAGCAACTTAAAACAATAAAAGTAATTAAATATTTATTTTCATATTTCCATGAACAAAGCAAGTAAATTGCAAAGAATAAATGTTAAATATTTTGTAAATCAGCATGTCAAGTAAGACTGGTGAGAGAAAACTGAAAGACAGTCAAACAGATTTTTTACCTTTAGTAAAAGGTATTAGTTGCATTAGTTTTATGCAGCAATGCTTTAAATACAAAAGGCTTTCAATGTACACAAAGATTGCATTCCAGAAATGCACATATATTTTTACATGCTGCATTATTAGATATCCTTGCTGGGGCCCCCTTCTCCCTGTGCCATCTCCATAGTTATGACTAGACTTGAGCACCTGGAGCACATATCCCAGGTCTCCTGCCCATATTGTGGAGACCTCTGACTTTCTCAAACTTCATGTGTAATTGTTTACATGAAATATATGTTAAGCCAGAAAAATGTTCTAGTCTTGCATGCAGTGGGGAAGGATTAGAACTCCTGTATGTTTTTGGTGCTATCTGGAGCCCTGTTGTGGAGATTTACCTTCCCTTCCTGTCCAACAGTTTTATCAGACAGCAATTCAGTGAAAAATCTGCAACATAAATAAGGAAATAGAAATTTGACTGAGTTCTAGCCTTTCCTCATTTCACAAAAAAATATTTTTATTTCTGTATGTGCTCCTGTATGGTAAAATGCTGTCAAAAGGGCAGGAAGTGAGGGTATACCTTTCTAACTGAGCTCTGGATGATAGTAAAACCTAACAGAGGTTTCAACATTTTTACCTTCTCTATCCAAAGCTGAGAAAAAAGTTTTGGATAGATATACACTTTAAAAAGCTGAAAGAGGGACACCTACCGCCATGGGGCCACAACACACTGACCACCAATTGCAGGACACATACCCGTAAACAGTTATCATCTTTTCAGAACCACTCTAAGAAAGGTATTCCATAACTAATATTTGTTATAGAAGTCCTACAATGAGATCCTCTTAAAGCCTTCTAAAACAAGTCTTTAGATTTATGAAAATAACATGCTTCAGGACATCAAGTCTGTCCTGCCAATGGCACTTACCATCCTCAACACCATCATCTGTAAACTATCTGTTTCCATAGGAGGTAGTTGCTGGATACAATAAAATGCAAGTATTGCCCAGTTAACTCAGTTTGCAGAATGCTTTATTTAACCACTTGAAGTCCGTGGTGTTAAACCCCCTTCCTGGCCATTTTTCAGTATTCAGCGCTGCAATACTTTGACTGACATTTATTCAGTTATGCAACGCTGTACTGAAATTAATTTTATATCATTTTTTGTGGACAGATAGAACTTTTTTGTGGTGGTCTTTCATCACCACTGCGATTTTTATATTTTACTCTATTAAGGAAAAAATACCGATTTTTTTTTAAAAACAGTTTCCGCTATTTTAAACTATAAAACATTTATTAATACCCAATTTTTTGGTAAAATATAAAACACCAAACATGTCAAGCCTTATAATTGCACGTGCGCGCAAAACCTAAAAAAACTACAATACCCGAAATTGGCCATAGGCGATGCTTTAAAAGCTTTTACCGCTTATCAGTTTAGTGTTATCAGTGATTGATGGCCCTAAAATTATTGCTCTCACCGCAACATTCGCGGCAATATGCAACATGTGTAGCGCTGGCGCATCTGACGTTTATTTACGTTTATATGTGCGTAAACGTGGGGGTGGGGGACTTTTTGGGGGCTTTTTTAACTTTTTTTTATATGTGACTTTTATTTTTTTTACTCTTTTTATGTTTTATGTTTTTTTACACTTAATGTTATTGCTATAACATAGGGGATAACAATCCCTCTATATAATAGCAAAGGCACACTGACAGTTCCTCTTTATGGAGACATTAGGGGTCTCCAAGACCCCTAATGTCACCTGGGGACCCCCAAAGAAGCTGATGAAGCAGAAATCTGCTTCATCAGCTTTTTCTCTTTGGCTATAGCAGCCAGATGACTGACAGGTGAATGTGGAAGTGATGTATTACACATCACTTCTGCATTCACAGTACGGAGGGAGATCAGCAAGAAGGGAGAGGCTGACCTCCCTCCCATCTACCTCCTGACACCCTCCCGAGCCAGTCCCGGGCCGCAGATGGGGTAGCAGATCCCAGGATTGAAGGTGAGGGTGCAGGAGGGGGGGCGGCAGTGGCACTCAAGGGGTTATGGGGGGACGCTTCTAGCACATACATGCGATCGGAGGGCTATAGAGCCACCGATCATTTGTATGTGGAACAGCCGGTAACGGCTCTTCACATTGGATGTTTTTTTCTGCCCGTGCGCGCTGGGGGGCGTGCACGAGCAGAAAAAAAAGCCGTCTAATTACGGCAACCCGCCAATGTGAGTTTGCCGTCCGTCCATTTTTTTGCAATGGGCGGACGGCAAGTGGTTAAATGCAGAAATGGTGATCTATGACCGACTGTTTGACAAGGACTAGGACTCATAATACTGGTGGAAAAAAGTGGGAAAGCATAGTGGTGTTAACTTTGGGGAGATTGTCTACTGTGTGTTGCATATGCCAACTCCAAAGGGCTGATCAAAGTAGCCCATTTGCTAAAATGTTGCATTTTAGCGGGTGGGCTAGTGGGTCATGGCAGCTCTGACAGTGTGCATTGTATAGCACACTGCCAGAGCTGTCACTGTTACATTTTTTGTTTTTTTTTACTTTAATGGCACACTACACTCAGTTTCCCACACAGCAGCATGCATGCATTTAATTGCAGCACAGCACACTACCCATCTCACCTTTGTTGTGGTATGAATAGGACACATAGAAAATATTTGTTTTCAATGTGTCCTTGTGGTGACCTACCTTTCTTGGTATCTGTGCAACCCTAACATACAGTATGTGACATAAATATATAGCCCCATCTGTCCTCTAAAAAACAATATATAATATGTGTGGGTGAACTTGGTAAGAAAGTATATTACTGCTGTGGAAGAATCACACAGCAAAAAATATAAAAAGTGCGCCAGTCAATAACAAACAGAACTCTTAGTCACAAAGAGGTTAAACTTATACAGTAAGCAGGCATAACATATTACATTATATATTAAAGTATTTTTCTTAATTACACAAAATTAAAGCAAACTTTAATTTAAAAAATACCTTCCACTAGAGCAATATTTGATTTTCCCAATCCTACTGCATTCAATGCCAATCTTTCATCTTTCCACTAAAAAATCCCTCGATGTCTACTTTCCTTTGTTTATTTCATAATAAATCTATGAACCAATCTATGCCCTAAAGAAAGATCTCCTTTAAATGCATGTCAATGTTTTTAATCAGTATCCTACATCTTATGTTAGTTTCCCATCGGTACCTATCCATCTTACTCACCTTAGTTCAAGATAATTTTTTTCATTTTTCATACATGTTAAAGTCTGAATTTGTGGACAGAAAATTACTTTTAACCCCCAAACAATTATATATTTTCTAAATGCAAAGGTTGAATTTTTTTTGTGCCGCACAATATTTATGCAAATGTTTATTAAATCAATATTTTTAGGGGAAAAACACTAAAATGTATTTTAGTGCACACAAACACAATATAATGCCAATGTATTTTTTGCTAAAAAATAAAAGATGGGATCAAATAAAATAAATACCAAACATGTGAAGCGCTAAAATTGTGCGTGCCTGTGCAACAGTGAGAAACTCAGGTACTTAAAATTGTTCATATGCGACGCCTTAAAAGCAGCTACTGCTCATCATTTTAAAGTTAACAGTGAATTATGCCCCTAAATTATTGTTCTCATTCCAACATTGGTGGTGATACCCAACATGTGTGGCAAAAGCGTTGTTTATTTACACATGTATACTTGCGCATGTTTATTCACATGCAGGTGATGGGAATGTGGGGTTGGTTTTAATTATTTTACATGTTTACCTATTTTATTATTAGCTTTATTGCTATCACAAAAAAGGCTAACAAGCCCCTATGGCATATGGTATATTTCCTAAGTGTCACTGGCTGCAATTGTCTTTTTGAAGGCATTTTTTTTAAAACAGACCTTGAAATGGAAATGGAAGGTCTGGTTTGTTGAAAGCCCCCCAAGTCAAATCTTCTGCAGAGACAATTTTAAAAATAAACCTTTTGCTACAAAAATACAAATACTTACTTTGGCCTTGGCTTCCAGTGATTTTGGGAGAAATGGGTGAAATGACTGCTACCCACAAAATTTTATGAGAATGCATTGCAGCCCGTTGCAGGGGTATGTGTATTGAATTTTCACCCATGTGACTGCTAAAGGAAAGGCCCTCTCTGATATGACATATGCAGCAGGGCAGCTAGTATCTCAAGTACACATGAGACCACCACCACCAGCTAGTACATCATTGACACCCAGTAGTCCATTGGAAAACGTATAAGTGTTTTAGTTACAGCCTTATAAATCTGTAAATAATGTTTAATAAAAACAAAATACATAAAAAATAGTAGTGGGGGGTTGAACAATGTTATTGTGAGTTTGCCCAGGCCATAAACCAGCTGGTATGGAAGCAGTTGAAATGTCAAGTGGGCATACAGGCGCTGGGCAATCTGTGGTTTTGTGATAATTTTTTTTCTGCTTCAGCCAAACCCTGTCATGGGAAGGTTGTTACTGGAGATGGTGGAGTGGGTGTTGGCAAGTTCTTCTTTGAATTTCAAGGCTTTAAACTGGTGGAAGGCTGCTGCCTTACCTTTACCTCTTGTACCTGGGGAAAGATTCACAGGAAAAGGGCATTAGGAATTGAAATGAGTCTCTCACCAATTATAGGGACCCACAAAATCCAATTGGGTCCCCCATCCCAGCTTTTAATATTTTTACACACTTTTCATTACCTCCCCTGCCCTTTTTTGCTTGACCAGGGAAGGGACAGCCCTATGGGTGAAGACAATGATAATTGTAATGTAAGTCTGTAGACTATTTTTTAAAATGGAAATACTTAAAACACTCTGAAGGCAGGTAGAAAAATGTTAACCGGGATCTCACGGTTATGAACTTGGGGAAGGGGGTTGTTTTCACATTTACTATATATGATTCAGCAGTCATATGTTCGCCATATAACCACAGCTCCCTAGAGCCTTTCCTTGTGTCATAATCACATATAATTAAAAGGGCGGTGAAGGAGGAAGGGAAAAGAAGTGGGGGAGGAAAATGCGAAGGAGGAAGTGAAGAAAGAGTAGAGGGAGAATGAGGGGGAGGAGGATTTGTGTCATGCAAGGCTGGACCCTCCTCTCCCTCTGTGATCATAGGGCTATCTTCCTCATCTAAATATCTGAAAAGAGGAATGCTTGCTCATGACCAAGATCATATTCATGTAGCAAGCCAGTGATTGTGTGATCAAATAATTCTGCCAACTTTTAATATCCAGTTTGTGAGCCTATGGCAGGATTAGCAGAAGAGGTGGTAGAGAAAAAGAGTAAATTAACAGCACTTGCAGAAAACTGGTTGCTCTCTGTCTGGGAGCAGGAAAAAGAGAAAGGCTTTGTCAGTTACTTTTGTACCTCTTTTCGCACCCCATGTGTGTTGTGGCTGCATAGCATGGCAGTTCTAAAATAAAAAAGACAGACATTCCCTGACAATAGTTGGTGCAGCATTAACACTGTTTTATCCTGCAGAACCAACTTTCTCCCTACTAGCTAGATGGGCAAAACTTCTGCCTCTAACTTTAGGCCTATCTGACATTTGTTTAAATTAACGAATTGCCTACATGTAATGACAGCTATCTCTCACATGTATATGGACTAAAGGGTTAAAAGATGTCCTACCCCCAGGGGTGTGAAACTTTGGTATTTAAGATATGTCATTTTAATGTTTCCTTGCTATGACTAAGGCCCAGTTTGGGGTCTAAAACACGT
The DNA here is from genome assembly GCF_000935625.1 of Nanorana parkeri. NCBI lineage: Eukaryota > Metazoa > Chordata > Amphibia > Anura > Dicroglossidae > Nanorana > Nanorana parkeri. The sequence continues at coordinate 207,910 of NW_017307013.1, forward strand.
TAGCATTTGTTTGTTGGCTGCTTTTATGCATTTTTGCAAATAAAAAATTTAATGGACGGACCCCCTTACAATTTTACCTATGGTTGAGTGAAGACTCTGGCGGAAGCTTTAACGGGCACCAAGAGGGTAAAGCTGATCCATGTTTGTTTCATTGCTTTCTTCACTGATATGCTTTAAAGAGCAACTTTGTCTGTGTCAGCAACAAGTGTAGACTGTGCACCCCACAATAAATAAGGCCTTATTTAATCCCAGTGAAATGAAAGAAAAAAAGAAAAGTGGAGGAGAAAGAGGTGATGGAGGGTCAAGAGGAGAAAGAGGTGGAGAAAAAAGGGGAGGAAGAGGTAGAATATGTGCCCATATTCAGGGAAGAGCAGGCAGACTATGGCCATTGGATTCATTGTTTAATTTTTGTTGCGTCTGTCCTTCCCCCTGGCCATAGATTTTCTACTGCCTGCACAACTTTCTGCTTTGTGGATCAGCAGGTAACCTATGGTTGTAGGTTTTGCCTCCTGCAGTTATGCCTGCAGGTCCCTAACTATAATAAAATAAATAAATGTAAAAATAATAACTGACTGCTGAGAAATTGCAGCCCTGCCTGGCCTAAGCCGTGTATAGCCCAACCACTGCATCAAAACAAAAAAAGGGCATAAATAAATAAACACTATAAATACATTTAAAAATATAAAAACAATCAAAAAACAATTGCAACTGGGAATCTGCCACTCTGGAGCAACTCAGCCAGGAATGTTCTATTAGATGTAGGAGTTGCAGCAAATATTCAACTATAGTTTAAAAAATTATTGGGGATACAGGAATGGGAGGGGGTTTGGGGAATGTGGAGGTATGTTTTTTTAAGTGTTTTTGTGCAATCTGTTGCAATGTTTTATTCAACTTTGAGAACAATGCAGTGTGGTATTGCATAAGCTTTCTTATATGCTAGGTTAAGTCGAACCAGTGGAACCTTCAAACTGTCAAAGCTGAAGCCCTCATCTTACTTAAGACATTCAAAAGGAAAATATTATACACTTTTGTTACATGATTTCAAATAATATTCCATTATATATATATTCCGAATAATATATATATTCCGAATAATATATATGAGTCCATCACACAAAACCCTTGAAGAGAGTTTTTTTTCTTTTGAATAAACTTTTCTATATCTTTTGGAACTGCCATGGAACAAGTGTTGCAGCCAAAACTACCAAAAAAAGCAAACAGTCAAAAATAATTAGATTGCACATGGGTACCTGGACACTGCCATGTGGGATGTGTACTGTAGAATGTGCTCTGTTTGGGGTGCCTTGATTTAATGACAGACAACTGAATCTTAAAATATAGGTTGGGTTTATTTTCAGTTAGTGATATATGTAAATTCTATGTATAATAACGAAAAAGGGAGAGGGAATTTGGGATGGGGAGCTAAAGATAGAAGATAGCTAAAGATCACTCACACACACTCTCACACACACACACACACACACTCTCACACACACACACACACACACACATATCAGGGCCTTTTTATCTCTCTTTGGAACAATTCCATCAAGCCCGTCACAGTGAATCACATTCTTGTTTGCAGATTCCAAAAAGACTTATCCAAGTGGTCATGAAGTGTTACCACTGTTCTGCAGATTACACAGGAAGAAAGAGGAATTTGTTAATATTGCTCCATGATGCAATACTAAACAGGTGATGGCAGTAAATACCAGCAAGGGGCTTGGACTGTCCTGGCTGACCAGAAAGGGAGGGGCAGTAGTGAGCATGTACCCGATCCCTTCTTGAGCCATACCAGCCCACATGTCCTCAACACTGGGAAGGTACCTTGCAGAGAAGGGGACATGTTGATGGGACAAGGGCCACATCCCTGGCAGGATTGATATTGGAGGAGTTGGGGTCTGTGGGGGGGACCTTTCAGAAAAAGAAAAGCCCCCAGAAACTTGTCCTTCCCCCCTACATGAATGAATAAAAGGTACGTACACAAAATAGTTAAATATCAGATAAAAACACTCACAATATGAAAAAGTCCTATATTAAAAATAAACAATATCTTACAACATCAATCACTTTATCCAGCAATGTAGATCAAATATCAATCACAATGAATTACTCTCCGATGACCGAACAACATGTTGATGCACCATTGAGTCCCATGTCAGCTGTTGAATGTCAACAAACCTTCCAAGGATCCTGGGTGATGTCATTGACCAAACATGGTCATCTCTAGATATTATTTATACATTTCTGAGCGATATATACAGTTAATAACTGTTAATGTCATAACACTATTTTTGTGCATCCTCTGAAATTTTGGGTGTTATTTATTGTTGTTAAATGTGCATTATTTGTACTTTCAATTTTAATGTTTTAGAATGTTGCAATTTATCATTTTTATGTGTATGTTCTGAGCTTGGATTTTTAAATAATAGTTTGGAGCCTGCCACATGAAAAGTCAATTTTGTTAGATTACATTTAAGTGAAAAGTGAGGGAAAATTATTCTATAAATGTAAATAACTGATTTTTATTTAGGTAAACAATTAGTGAGGTTAAAATAAGACATGTGGCCCTTGCATTTAACCTAAAGATGAAAACAAAAAAAAGAATTTCAAAACCTCACACTCTCAGATGTAGTTTATCCAGAGGAAGTCAAAAAAGTATGGTCTAATTGGGAAAAAAATATTTCATGATTCCCAAAGGCAATCAGATACTACCACCTGATACCAATAATAACACTGTACAGTGTTGTTATTATTATTAATAGTTCCCAGTTATATTTTGTGTATTTAGAAGTACATCAAGCGTATTTTGTGATGCAAGCTACTGTTGGGTAGAATTTGCTGTGGAAGTCTACTTCATATTTTCACAGCTCTTACTGTCAGGAAGCCTTTCTGTATGCGGAGGACAAAGCTCTTTTCCTCCGAGCACAACTTTGCATCAATTTAACCATATGGATAATTTACTGTATGTATTTTTACACTTTTAATGTTAGGCAAACATAAATATTTTGTTGGTTACAGTCAAAGCTAAACTTCCATCAGATAAAAAAGGAGGGGGAGAGGTGTAGTTAGCAATGTAAACAGGTGCAAAAATTTACATTGGATTTCCTTTAAAAACTTAAAGCGCTGGTATTGGCACTTGTGGCATTTTCACGAGTACTCGTAAACATGACCAGTATTGGCACCGATACCAGTATCAGTGCATCCCTAATTATTAGTATAAAAATGTAAGTACACTACCCTCACAACAGGCATCTGACACTCCCAGAGGTGCAGAGGAGTCTTACAGAAGATGCAGTACCACTACATAGTAAAGGTAGAAGACATAGGCAGCTCTTCTATTACATGGACCTTTTATTAGTTTTGTTTTGTTTTTTACCTAACAGAGTTGCTTTAAATATCTAACATTAACTCCTTCATGACTGAGCTAGTTTTCAGTTTCTGTTCATAAATGACTGACACTTTTTACATTTTTGCTGTGTGATACTTCCACAGCAGTAATATACTTTCTTACTAAATGTACCCACACATATTATATATTATTTTTTAGAGGACAGATAGGGCTATATAATTATATCAAACATGTGTACCTAACGCCTCACTTAGTTTGAATAAAATATAAAAAAATGAGGGAGAAAACTAGAAGAAAACCCTTTTTTCACAAGTTTTGATTATTATTCTTTTTAGATATTTTTTTATAATAATTATAGATCCTAATTTTGTTTTACACTTTATTTTATTTTTTTACACTTTGTCAGTTTATATCAAGCAGCCACCATGACTGCTTGAAAAATTAACTTTTTAAATTTTTGGCTATTATAAGGCTGCTCCAAACTTAGGAACAGCTAATAATAATGTTAGAGACTGATCCTGACAGCATGTCAGATTCAGATCTCACTAAAGGTCTTTGATCGTGCCTATACGATCAGAAGTGATACATTTCAGGAAAAGAGATACTATTGTATCTCTTTGCATGAAATGTATCATAAACATCGGGCTATCGAGCTGTCAAAACGAATAGCAGGGAGGTGAGTCACTCTGCTACCTCTCTCTATTTTCAGCTGTCAAATACGGGATTGCAATTTAGCGCTCCCGTATTTGCATGTAACGGCTTCATTCTTTCATTAATGAAAGAAAGAAGCTTTTACAAAAGCTTAACTATTTCATTAATGAATGCCTCAATAGTGAGGCATTCATTAATGATTGGTAACCGCTGAAAATCAGTGGTTACCGGCATTACAGAGCCTTAAATAACTTGTCACGTACAGTGTACGTGGCCAGTCATATTGGCACTTTATGACAGGACGTACAGTGTATGTCTCCCGTCACAAAGGGGTTAATGTTCATCTAACTACTCAATAAAACATTACTTAAATTAAATAAAGTTCTTTGGAAGAGAGTTTTAATGGCTGATGCACAGATTAATCAGTGTTCCAGTGGAGTTTTTTATTTTGCCCAGAGCACACAAATGGCAAAAGTCTTATTAACCAGCGCGTGGTTATCTGCCCTCTCCTCACAATCAGTCTGTTCGTTCATTACTTCCTCCCAAAACTTTTTGTGTAACAAAATTGGAGCATTCAAATTTCTTTGTTTAGGCCAGCTCAGAAAAATGCACGAAAGTTAGAAAATCCATTATCATTTAAAAAAATAATAATTTTACACATTTAAATTTACAATTTTTTTGCATAGTCATTTAAAAAATAACATCATGTGGGAATAGCCATACACATAATCTGGGACTCAACAGAATTTTTTTCTGACAGTAGGAGGAATAGCGATGTGTGAGCCAATAAGGGACACAGCTTCTGTACATAATATTATTATCCTTATATGTTTAAACATTTGGTAAAGGAGGTGGTGTTTAGAAAA
>NW_017307013.1:212847-289507 GCF_000935625.1 Nanorana parkeri
GTTTAGAAAATCACCCAAGGGGGAGGGAGAGGAGGTAGGGAAGAGGAGAGGGGGGATGGGGGCGGGGATGGGGAGAGGGGAGAGGGCAGAGACCATAAGGAGGATCTAAATAGTGTGTGCTACTGATTAATTATGTCAAATGAGCAGGGTGGAGGTGAGGAAGTGACACAATTATCTGCAGAGCTTAAAGCTCTGATAGTACAAATCACATGGAATAGAAGTTTTTGTTTCCTCCATTATGATAGTAGGGTTTATTTGATTTTTTATAGACATGCACCTCCCTCAAGAGCATGCTTAAGCATTCATTTTACCTTGTTGTTGTGGCACCAAACAGCTTTTATTACAGATTCTGGCAGGAGTGATCACCATGGTGCCATGCATCAGTTCCAATTGATGTAGGCATGCCCTTCCAGAACTACATCTCCTAAAAACCCTTTTCCTTCACAGCATGTGGTCAGGCTCTGGGGAGTCAAGTGAGCAGTATTGTTTTGTTGGAAACCTAATCAATGTATGGATGTGGAAAGGGGTGGGAATTGGTGGAGTTCTATAGATCAGCAGATGACTTAGGCAGAACTGACAATGCTGCTTGGAATTTCGATGTAGCAGAGGTAGTTTTTTCAACAGGAAGTTAGGAGCTCACTAGATTTGTGGCAGGTATTTCTCATTTTTTTAAGGGATTAAACATGGGGAATTGTGCAAGTATTTCAGAGGTAATATGCATATGTTGCTTTTTTATTTTGAACAGGCATACACTGAAGACATCTCTTATACATGCACTACAACTTTTTCTCCTAGAAAAAAATGTATTCGGTCAATGATGTTCTTTCTTTTTAAATTTACTCTGAATTGTTAGTTGCTCTTTTTACATATAGGGGAGTACTAATCATATTAGTGGCTGAGCAGAGTTACAACTACAGTATATTATGAAATAGAAACAGTTTATGTGTATGTACTTGTGAATTTTGTTTGTGTGATGTTCTACTTTAAAATTACTTAAAGTGTAAGACCCATTACCAGAGAAGCATATAATTGCATAGTAAAAAAATGCACTTTAATATTTTGAGGCTCACATCATCATAAAGTAGTCTAAAGGCATTACTGTCTCTAACATGATTTATTCTTTTGATTTTATTGCAGTTTTAATAATTAAATAACTCCAAATAAGAAATTAACTTTGGCAAAAAGATGAAACACTAATAAAAAGGAATGTTTAATGCAGCTATCAGCCTCTATCCATTTACTAGTATTGTGACATATTTGTCAAATGCTGCTAAGTGGCTTTCAATACATATTCAAAAATGAATCTCAGATTGTCTACACTGAAAAGCATATTTAGCCACAATAGCTTTTGCCACTCCTTCAGCTATAGTGTTTATTCACTGGCAGATTGAGTGCTCTGATAATCAGCAACACAAATAAATCCTCGCTTCTGCAATTTACAGTTAGCAGAACTGCTTCAGGGTAAAATATGATCACATTTATTGCTACCTCTCAAATGCCCTTCTGTTAATGGGACTAAGATGTAACACATATTCCACAAGAACACACTTTTCATAAAGATGTTCATGACAGATGCAGTATACCAGCTAATATTGTAAATCCTGCAAGTAGTGTATAATATCCTATGTTATAAAAGTTTCTTGAAGGCTTTATATTATGGTATGAAAAGAGTTGTGGTATCCTAATAGCAAATCTATATTATTTTTAGGCTTAACAAACTAAAAGATATATGGCTGTTTTTACAGAGAGGATAACCACTGTTATAACCATAATTACTGTGAGCTGCTCACAGTAATACACAGTATAAAGGTGCCCACACACCTTGCGATAATTGTATGATAATCGCGTGAAATCCCGCGATCGTACGATTATAGCAAGTAGGGATGCACAGATACTTTTTGAGTACCAGTGCAGATACTTGGCATTTTCATGAGAACTACCAGGGTTGCAGCGGTTGCAGCTGGAACCTGGCTCTGGCACTCCACCACTGTCCTGAAATCATTAGTCTGTATTGTTTTAGAAAAACTGTCACATGACAATAAACAAAAATGTATCAGTACTCGTACTTGTAAGTACTCGGCAAGTACCAGTACTCGTACTCGCAAAACTGGTATCTGTGCATCCCTTTATTTATAGCTATAAAAACAAAATCATACATTAAAACAGAGATGTACAAATCCCAGGAGCTCTGTGTGCTCCTTACAAATCACAGCTGCCTCCTAATTTTTGAATTTTTCTCTAGTGTAGTCTTGGAGCTCAAAAGTATCGGTACATGTACTCGTACTTGTACCGAGTACTGTACTTGGTATCTGTGCAACCCTAATAGCAAGGTGTATGGAAGGTGTGTGACCTCTGCTAATGTAAGGTCGCACAACTTTTATCTTAGGAACATGTTCAATAACCCACCAAGAATCGTACGATTGTCGGCAAGTGTGTGGCAAGCGCACACTGCCCGTTCAGCATTGCGGTCATCGGAAGCCCGCCCCACTGCAATCATTGCAAGTCCGTTTTTTTAATTAACTTACAACCATTGCGAGACAAAAGTCTTGCGATGGTTGTAAGGTGTGTGCCCAGCATTACACTGATTTTCTTAGCAGTGATGGTTAAGGTGTAAATTGGTATTCATTTTATTATTTTGCTATTGTGTGTACAATTTTTCCATGATAATTTGTGGTGTAATCTGACAAAAAAGCAAAGAGAACAATATTTTTCAGGATTGAAAACCTAGATGAAGAACAACTTAGACTGGTGGTATAATGTATTCATATGCAAATAGCTTTCAAACAAACCTGAATCAAATCAATTAAATCAAGCACTTGAACAATTAATGAACCTCTCATCAGGCAAATTAATTACAATTTCCTTTCATCGCTCACGGTAATTGTATACAAAGAAATGAAGTTCAAAGAGACAAATGCATTATATGTTTTAGATGTGCTTTGATCATTGTATATTATTTGAAACTTAATAGTAGATTATCAACTATGTATGGATTTATTGTAAAACAGATACATTTTTAGCAGAAATATGTAAAGCATATATTAAGATTTCTTGCAGGCTTTGGCCTAATTAAAAAAATATAATAAATAAAGGGCAAAAACATTGCAGGCACACTAACTAATTGAAAATATCAGTACAAGGATGAGTGACACACAATTACTGGACAAGCCAATTTAACTCTGTCCCGCTGAGATACCTATACTTGTCCATTTAGACAGAATATTGCTGCATCAATTAGTAAGCATGAGAAGCACATCTTTAGGAGGGTGATCCTGATGAGTACAGGAATGATGCAATTATTTGATCATTTCTAACTATTTAATGATGATCAGTGTTGAAATATTAACAAGTTCCAATAAAAAATGCCTAAACATTTATAAGAAATATATTTATATTTATAAGAATATTGCATGTATTTAAATAATTGTTTATTTCCCTACTGTTTGCACTGATAAATATTTGGTTACAACATTTTTAGTATTTGGTTGATTAGGATAGCTTCTCAAAATTGGCTTAAAACTATGAATTCCCTGTGCACGCAAGTGTAAGCTAGCCCTTTGCCTTCTGTTGCCTGATTCAGAAAAGGCCTTTGACTGCCTCAACTGGAATTTTCTCTGAGCTACTTTATAGCAAGTAGGCCCCCCTGTTCTCTCTGTCTAAAATCATGGTCTTGCATTCCTCTCCCACTGCCAGACTCGGGATAAATAGTCTTCTTTCTGACCCTGTTCCCATGTCGAATGACATCTCACAAGGTTGCTCTCTTTCCCCATACTTGTGCATGCTGACTATGGAACACTTAGGAAATGCACTCTGTGTAAATGGCTCATTCAGGGCTTGATTATTGTAGATGGCACCAATAAGTGAAGTCTGTTCACAATTGATCTGCTATTGTATACAGTAGGTCTAACCACAGAACCATTTTCCTCACTACTAAAACTAGAAATGTATGGCCTTCTTTGCAAATTCAAGGTTAATGCGACCAAATTAGAATGCCTACATGTTACCTTTCCAGAACATAAGGTCTTATAGGACCCCTACCCCTGTTATAATGTTACTTTCAAGCTTTATCATTATATATAGCCAGACCTACATAAACTATATCCAAACACAAATTACCAAGTGTTAGGAGTGTATGCCTCAATCCTACGCCACCTGACTGCCTCCTGGCAGTCCATCGCTCAGCTGCTTTCACACCCCATCCTGTGTGGCAATGCCCCCTCCACTCTCATGCACCAGCTGCATCCTCTTGCTAGGAAGCAGGTCATCTCTACTTGTTTTACCTCCTCTGCACTGATTGGTATCTGATACACACTATTTGAACATCGTAAGGCTATGGTACAGAAGCAGGTATTACAACAAGTTTATTTGGTTAAATAAAAAACCTAGATATAACAAACATCTACTTTATTGGTCTCAGTATTCAGACATCCTTGGTCTTCCCAACCTTTAGCTTTATCACTTGGTAGTTATATTAGTCCAAACGGGACAATTGCACGTCATCAGGCCCATGGATTTTTTTTAATTATCTTTTTATTACAACTTTTCAACAAAAAGAAATGCAAAAACAGAATACTACAAAAATTCTCAGAGAATAAAACACAGTAAGACAGCATGATAGAAGGAGGATTCAATGGCATGGTAAGGTATATACAAACACAAACATAGCATAATCACAGGGAATGTCCCATTATAGCATAATGATATAACCTAGGATCAAAAATCAAAAGAATAATCCAGGAAAATAGATCTGTGACATCTGATATACTGTTAGTATTCAATGCACTGGGTCACAAAGCAAAACCAACATGAGCAAAACAAAAAAATAGAACACCCACAGGTGCAAAATAGTCTTAAAAGGAAAGTGTGGAGAAAGAGTCAGCAGCAAGAAGAAGAAGTAGAGAGAGGGAGAGAGAAACAAAAAAGGGGAGGGGAGGGAAAGAAAGGGAGGAAATATAGACAAGATAAAGCTGGGGGACGAGAAAAGCAGAGCGGGTAGGAGAGAGAGAGAAATACACTAAAGCTGCAAGATCAATCAGCGGAGCTCACTAGAAACAAGCAGTAATAAAACCATGTGTTACGGAATCTGTCAGATTGGTGTTTAAGGGAGATAGTAAGGTCCTGCATGGGATAAATGACTTGGATTCTCTTGAACCAATGCCAAACCTTCGAGTGGGATCAGAACGCCTCCACATGGCCGCTATGAATGCCCGGGCAGCATTAACCATATAGATGATCACTTAGAGTTTATAGATTTTCAAGGGGATGGAATTGGGATGTAGAAGGAAAAAGGCCAGATCTCGTGGGATAGGGAGATCAGTAAACCTCTGAGTGATCGAGTGAACTTGATCCCAAAAAGCTTGAGGTTTGGGGCAAGACCAGAAAATGTGCAGAATGTCTGCACAAGGGCTGGCACACCTCCAGTAAAGGTTGGAAGAGTGGGGGAACATGGATCATAAAACCGCCGTGGTCCTATACCACCTGGTGATAATTTTGAAGAAAGATTCCTTGTACTTATTACTTATGAAGGATTTGTAGGGAGAAAAAAGTGAGATGTAAGTAATGTTCCCATTTAGCCAAATAAGGTGGGGGAGATTCGGCATCATCTTGAAGGAGGAGCACATAGCAAAATGACAAAGAATGTCAGACAGGACCTTCCCGTACACACTCCGGTTCAAAAGGATGACGTGGTTTAGTAAAGTCAGACGCTGAGGGGAGCGAACACAGAAAGTAGGACAATTGTATCTGCTGTCAGGAAGACAAGACAAGGAATTCCGGATTTGAACAGAGGTCAGAATAGGATGGTCATCTGGAAGCTTGAATAAAATGCAAGGCCCAGTATTTACCAGACAGATGGAGGTTATGAAAAGCACAGCCTCTGAGGCCTGGGGAAAAAGCAGTGTTGCCCACGATAGGAAACAACGTAGAAGACGCAGAGGAAATCGATCTGCTGGAAAAATTTATCTTGGTCACAGACAAAGAAGGCATAATGGTCAAGTGATTCTGAAGTATTAAGAGAGCCTGAGTGGAACACCAAGGTAGACTGGATAGTGGAGCATCTGAGAAAGATATCCACAATTTAGTGTCAAGATGTCTACACCAGTCGAATATACATATATGAAGAACCAAGAATGCAGGAGGAATGGCGCTTCCAGACATTCGCCTTTACTACTACGTGGTTCATCTTGCACATAGGTGAACTGCATAGTAGTAAAGGTGAATGTCTGGAAGTGCCATTCCTCCTGCATTCTTGGAGCTCCTAAGGATAGTGTGATGCAGCCTAGCAGGTTTATTGGACCAGATACATTTAGTGATCATGGATTGGATTGAGCACAAGAAAAATAAAGGGGAAAATGACTGGGAGAGTCATTTTCCCCTTCCATGAAAATGCACCCTGAGTCCAAGAAGGTAAATCTGCAGAAATAGCAGATAGAAATGGGGAAAAATTCTAAGAAAAGGTCAAGGATGGATCCTTAGTATGAAGGATGCCCAAATATTTCAAGGATTGAGAAACCCAAATAGCTGTGCCTCTAATCACTGAAATAATAAACTATAAAGTTTAAGGATAAAACCTTCCTTGTCTCTCCCTAATACATTGCAGACTAACAAAGCTGCTTATATACTCTCTAGCCACTCTACAATATGTGTCACTATTGTTTCTTAAATAGTATATTCTAATTTTTGTCAGGAAATAAAATTACTCATCTCTCCCTCTCACATTGTGGCCTAATCAAGCTGCTTACATAATTTCCATCCACTGTCTAATATTTGTGGCTATTGTTTCTGAAATAATATACTCTAACCTTAACTAAAATAACTAAACTCAAGAGAACTAAACTCAAGAGTTAAATCTTAAAAATGCATTCAAGTTCCTTAACTAATAACAAAAAATTTAAATTATTCAGCTCAAATCATCTCTGAATTCATGCTGACACTGCCCTGCCTTCTGGAGGGTGGTAACTGTTGTTCCCCATGTTCCCTATGTGTGTTGTAAATTAGCCACTGCTCCAAGCTCACTCCCGTGGTGGACTACAATCTCATATTTAGTTTACAAATTTGTATGAAGAATGTAGTCTAGCATGGGAGCAAGCTTGAAGCTGTGGCTACTTAACAACTGACACAGAGACCATAGGGAATACAAATAGCCACCCTCCAGAAGGAAGGACAGTGTCAGCATGATTTTAGAGATGATTGGAGGATCTACAGCCGAGTGATGCACAAATAAGCTATATTTTTGTAAAACCAGACTAGTCTATCTTGCTTACATTGTTGCGTAACCAAGCTCCTCTTATACAGTCCAGCCATACAATATTTGTAACTATTGTCTCTGATATAATACATTCTAATTTTTTATTAAGTATAAAACTTTCCTAATCTCTCCCTCTTACACTGAGGATTAAAGAAACTTTTTACATAATGTGCTTCCACTGCACAATATATGGCTATTGTTTCTAAAATATTGCATTCTAACACTTATTTAAAGATAAAAACCTGACTCAACTCTTTGGGGTTGATTTACTAACCTTATAAACACACCACAAACATGTATACACCTCTGTAGTGTGTTCCCTCCCAGCATGATCTATGGGTGGAATCTAAACACCTTTGTAGTGTGTACACACCCAGCAGGTGTGTTGTGCAAAGCCAAGCATGAATTGCAAGGTGATGTTGTGTAAATTAGCTCTATGTTGTGTTGCTTGCGTTGATGAATGCAGGAATGTAAATGCATGAGCTAACCATTTTTGTCTAAACTGTGAAGCAGCATTATATATGCATCATGTGCATGATTTTTCCATATATGGCATTAGTGGAAATATGCTTTTAGAGACTTTTTGGTTGATAAATACGTTTTGCTGTTTGAAAATCACACGCACCTGGTGCGTGCGTGTGTTTAGGTTAGTAAATCACCCCCTTTGTCTTACATTGTGGCCTAATCAAGCTGCTTTTATATTGTTCAGATACTGTACATTATTTGCAGCATTTGTTTCTTAGTGCACTGTCATGTTTATTTGAGGATGAAACCTACCTCGTCTACTTGTTTTTAAGACCCCATTCACACTGAGCGATTTGTAGCGCAAATTCAGCTAAAAAATCGCTCAAACTTCAGCTCAATGGAGCTCGTCCAATGCATTTCAATGGAGCTGTTCACATCTCACAGCTCAATGTCGCCTGTAGCTTGTAGCTCAAGCTTGTCGCTTGAACATGACCTATTTTTCTGCTATTTTCTGCTAAATCTTAAATCTTGATGTGCTTTGTGCATTTCCTCCAGATTATTGTGCAGGATAACTGGACTTGTCTCCATCTCCTCCTGAAGTTTTCTGCAGGCAGCTTGTAGTTGGTGAGCCTGCTGGGCCCGCCCACAGCTCTGCCCACTGCAATGCTTAAGTACACACAGTGATGATGCCAGTGCTACTTTGACAATATATTAACTGTGTTCTAAAGGCATTTTGTGCACACAAACAGGATTCATATCCTTTGTGAATATTGAGGAAAATATTTAAATAAAGATTTTTGGGGCCAGACTTCAACTTTTAGGCCTTGTTCACACCAAGCGCGGAGCAGATGCAGAGCAGAGCAATTACAGACCGGAGTAAAACTGCGTCCAATGTATTCCAATTGTATTTTTAGCTCTAGTTCACATTGCAGCGCTCAGTTCCAGAGCAGGTAAAAAAACTGCAGCAGGTCCTATTTTACCTGCTCTGGACCTGCATCAAAAACGCATGCAAACACCTGGAACGCACTGAAAGCCCATTTTGAACTAAAAAAAACAATTTTTTTAACCAAAAACGGCCCGGAACACAGCAAAAACACAGCAAAAACACGGCAAAAATGTGGCACAACCCACTGCACTGCGTGTGCAGAAACTCATGCAGATCTGCTCTGCATTTGGTGTGAACAAGGCCTAAGTCCAGGTATCCCCACCTGACATCTCTGCTACTGCCTCCGCTCCATTACCATGTAAAAGGCCCCCTTTCAGATGCACCACGTAATATATGTATATCACAGCACTGACTTCCCCAAGATGGCCACTCCCAGTGGCTTAGTGGTTAGCACTTCTGCCTCGCAGGATTGGGGGTCCCCAATTCAAATGCCAGTCAGTACACTATGTGCAAGGATCTCTGGGTACTCTGGTTACCTCCCACACTCTTGAACCCCTTGTGTCACCTTAAAGAGGACCTGTCACCACCAATATGCTATCACATACAGTATGTGATTGCATTTAAAGTAAAAAAAAAAATTTAATATAATATATATTAAATAAAGTAAATGTAAAAATAATAAGCAAAACAAACGACAAACGCACTCAACAATTTGTCACCAGTTATACAGTAAGGTGCACACGAAATGGGCTTTGAACAGTAAAACAGTAGAAAGGCATCATGGCACACTCACAAACCAGCATGTAAAACAACTTGTCTCACCACTAAGGATAATAACAGAGGTTTGGATACACGTCTTCTGCACTTCTGCAGAGGATGTGAAAGCCGCACTGCCGCGCCAAGGCACCTCTTATAGTGCGGTCTGCAGAAGACGTGTATCCAAACCTCTGTTATTATCCTTAGTGGTGAGACAAGTTGTTTTACATGCTGGTTTGTGAGTGTGCCATGATGCCTTTCTACTGTTTTAAAAATAATAAAACATTTTTTAAAGTCCCCCACCCCGGTGAGCACGCACGTATTCATGTAAACATGCGTCGGGGGCACCTACATACGAAAACAACGATTGTGCTACACATGTGGGGTATCGCTGCACACACCAGAGTGAGAGCAATAATTCTAGGGCAAATATTTACACGTATCTGTAGGGGCTTTTAAAGCGTTGTCTATGGACTTTTTGGGGTACTGAATTTTGTCACCATTTCCCGGACACTCACAATTTTTAACCTGGGCATGTTGAGTATCTATTTACTTGTTGTAACCTCATCTTTTATATTTTCCAAAAAAAAGTGTATTGTGTTTTGGGGCATTTAATTTATCTCAAGTGTATTTAATTCTACAGCTGCCGAAGGATCTAGCCGTAGCTTTGGCTGATCCTTCGGCTAGCTTCAGCCCCAGGACCCCTTCAGTTCAGTAGAACTGAAGGGCTGCTGTACAGGCTATTTACTATAGCCCATACAGCTCCCGAAGTTGGCCGAGGGGCTCAGTCGAGCCAAAGGCATATGCCTCGGCTCGACTGAGCCGCGGTGAAAGCCGAAGCTGGCCGAATGGCTGGCCATTGGCTGGTCAATAGCCTGCTTCTGACAGCGGAGCCAGCCGTGAGATGATGGCTGGCTCCGGCCACTTTCAGAGAGATCAACGTCCCTGGTTACCAGTTACACACTGAGAGTGGCCTCTCTTGATGAACGTTAAGGAGCACAAATCTATTAAAAACTACAAAAGGAGTCTGAAAAAGGTTTCCTTTATAGAACAAAAATATTATATTTCCAGATATCAGACAAACTCATGGAAATAATAGCAAGGGCTTCCCTACCAGTGTGAAGAGTCTAAGCAGTATCCTCCACAGGCTGCCAAATGTGTGAGATGTACTGAAAGCATCCAATAATGTCTTCCACTTGTCTTCTACATTAGAAGTAAGGTTTCCAAGTAGTGCGATAGTCTAAGGGTCTGTTTACACATACGATGGTGACGTGTGTTGTACAACAGCGGATAAAGGTACTCAGTACAAGTATGAGTACATGTACCGATACTTTTGAGCTCCAAGACTACACTAGAGAAAAATTCAAAAATTAGGAGGCAGCTGTCATTTATAAGGAGCAGACGGAGCTCCTGGGATTTGTACATCTCTGTTTTAATGTACGATTTTGTTTTTATAAATATAAATAAAGGGATGCACAGATACCAGTTTTGCGAGTACGAGTACTGGTACTTGCCGAGTACTTACAAGTACGAGTACTGATACATTTTTGTTTATTGTCATGTGACATTTTTTCTAAAACAATAGAGACTAATGATTTCAGGACAGTGGTGGAGTGCCAGAGCCAGGTCCCGGCTTCAACCGCTGCGACCCTGGTAGTACTCATGAAAATGCCAAGTATCGGCACTGGTACTCGAAAAGTATCTGTGCATCCCTACTGTATGTGTGCCTACCACCTTGCTTAGGAAAAATAATGCATTGAAATAAATTCATTTTTTTGTCCTTTGTTTGGAAACACCTCACATCCCTAGGATTTCAGAACATTTTCTGTACTTCTCAGTCTAAAACTAAAAGCTAAAATGTATTTTTTTCTCTAAAAGCTAATAGTGGTCACCTGGCATACAATGTTACTGTAGTTTAATTAATTTTTGGTTATTATTAGGCGGCTTCAAACTTAGGAACAGTCAATAATAACCTTAGTGACACTGAATCTAACATGCTGCTGATCCTGCAGCATGTTAGGTTCAGTGTCATTACAGACTTCTAATCGTTCCCAGAATGATCAGCAGGCAGAAGCATTGTTTCAGCAGACAAACATGTAGCTAAATGTTTCTATGCTGAAACATTTAGCAAAAAGCTGGTGCACATCAGCATTTCCTAATCCTGATGTGTACGGTTGCTTAACAGATATAGCAAGTATGGAAGCAGGAGGCAAGGCCAGCAGCAGAATTTTTTTAAAAGGTAATTAAAATAAATTAGCTAGGAAAGCTCAGTTTTTTTTAAAGTGGATGGGGTTTAGAATGGTTAGAAGTTCAATTTGTCAGTGAAGATCTGCTTTATTGTAAGTAACTGATTGCAGGGTATTACAACCCCTTAGGAAGTTCGAGAGTGAAATCTTGGGTAAAACATTAATAGATATGTTTTCTGTTTATTTGTGAGTGCAATAAATTAGATATTTCTGGTATATGTAAACAGATATTTACTATTGCTCTCTGTTATTTTCCTGCTGCTTGTTTCTGTCCATTCTAAATTCAAAGTGCAATGGGGGAAGAGCTTGCAAGCAGGGTCACTTTAAGTCTG
Organism: Nanorana parkeri; assembly: GCF_000935625.1. Taxonomy (NCBI): domain Eukaryota; kingdom Metazoa; phylum Chordata; class Amphibia; order Anura; family Dicroglossidae; genus Nanorana; species Nanorana parkeri. Next base: position 224,779 of record NW_017307013.1, read on the forward strand.
CTTGCCTTTTGCTATCCCTTGAGGAGATTCACTACTATATTTTGTTTGTTAAAGTGGATACATAACAGCTTGCCTATCTTGACTTTGGGTTTTGATAGAGCACTACTAAAAATAAGATATAGATAAAGTAATAGCATGTGTGAATGTGCATTTTACTGTATATAGTGAACTTTTTAAATGTACTACTACACATCACCTGATTGTATTGCATTGTAACTAATACATCATTACTATGTAAACATACATATACAGTTGTGTGAAAAAGTGTTGGCCCCCTTCCTTATTTTTCATTGTTGTGCGCGTTTGACACACTTTAATGTTTCAGATCATCAAACAAATTTAAATATTAGTCAAAGATAACACAAGTATACACAATATGCAGTTTTTAAATGAAGGTTTTTATTATTAAGGGAAAACAAAATCCAAACCCACATGGCCCTGTGTGAAAAAGTGTTTCCCCCCTAAACCTAATAACTGGTTGGGACACCCTTAGCAGCAAGAACTGCAATCAAGTCTGTTACACCGCTTGTTTTTCTTCAGCCATTCATAGGTGGACTTGCTGGTGTGTTTTAGATCATTGTCCTGCTGCAGAACCCAAGTTCGCTTCAGCTTGAGGTCACAAACAGATGGCCGCACATTATCCTTCAGGATTTTTTGGTAGACAGCAGAATTCATGGTTCCATTTATCACAGCAAGTCTTCCAGGTCCTGAACATGCAAAACAGCCCCAGACAATCACACTACCACCACCATATTTTACTGTTGGTATGATGTTCTTTTTCTGAAATGCGTTGTTACCCTTACACCAGATGTAATGGGACACACACCTTCCAAAAAGTTCAACTTTTGTCTGAAACATTAAAGTGTGACAAACGTGCAAAACAATGAAAATCAGGAAGGAAGCCAACACTTTTTCACACAACTGTATATTAGAGATGCACTGATGCTGATACTAGAATCGGTATTGGTTCTGATACAGAGTATTTGGGCGAGTACTCGCCCAAATGCTCAGATACTTACCTCTGCTACCGGAACTTCCGGTCAGAGGGATCTGACTGTAATTATCTTTACTTTATTCCTCATATGTGCTTCCTTCCCTAATCTACCTCCTGTGCTTGGTGTCACCATAGAATTATCTCCATTAGCTAATCCTTCTTCTTGCCCAGGGCTTTACCTCCTTTTTAAGAACCATTTTTTTATGAGAAAGTTGACATTGTCTAAGATTATCATAAGGAGTTAACATGTAATGTGTACAGTACTTTACACTAAACAGAACTATTGCATTAATTCTAGCTTTTAATTATAAGTATCACGGCTTCCCCAGTGATTTTATTTGAGGTAATATCATTTGTTGTGTTTACTTTTAGCACTTAGCATGGATGTTAAATGTGCTAGAATTTCAATGAAACCTGCTTCATGAATATCACTACATTAACTTTCCAGAACGTACCAGACATTGCCATCTTTGCATTTCTCCTAAAACAGTAAGTATGATTGCAGAAGGAATGCAAGGCTATAGCAAATGTAACTTACATTAATATGTGTTGCATTTCACATCAAAACAAACAAAAAATGTTTCTGCTTGACTGCAATGCAACACATATTCCAACATGTGTTTACTCTGAGATTGAAAAATACAGTCAAGTGAATCCATCAAATGTAATCTTTAGTTTTTTCTGTTTTTATAGTTGAATTTCAAAGTATGTTTGTTTTCAGGGAATGTGATCCATCTGGTGAAATGAGTATTTCTACAAAGATCAGGTCATGTATCAAAAGAATAATCAAGAAAAAGGTATATGTAATATAACAATCACCTGCAATATTTACTTGATATTACATTTAAGCCCATCACTTGACCAAGTTTCTGTACAAGATAGTAGAACCTACCTCTATATGCTAATAATAGAGTGCGCTCACACAGGGCTTGGGAACAAAGTGCCTGTGAGCTAAGTGGCATTAAAAATTGGATTTGTGCTTTTTGCGATACATTGAGTGCTGAGTGATTGTTTTTTGGAACACTTGTTATCTGTTTAGTTTTTAGACTCTTTTAGTATTTAAAAAAAAACACCTTTTTCCTTTTTTGCCAGTTTTTTTAAACTCTCTGGTTAGGGGGAGGGGTTAATTGATCGCAGGTGTATTATAAGCTTGTGCACCACTCACATTGAGCTTGCTCTACACAAGGCTGGGGAACAAAGTGCCTGTGAGCTAAGTGGTGTTAAACTGCTCCTTTTTTTTCTCGCTGGTCTGCAGCACTCTGGTTAGGGTTGTCTCGGTGAGAAGTGATATAAAAGTGAGTGTAAAAGAAGACTTCGTTGATGATGAGTGTGATGGTGCTGAGGCATTATGGGTGGAGTTATATACTGGTATGCATAATGCAAAGGTAATTGTTGGAGTTTGTTACAGGCCCCCCAGTGTTAATAACGAGATAGAGACACAGCTCTTTAAGGTGCCCATACACCTTATGAATATCGGCCGATTTTCATATGCGATCACATTTTCGTCCGATATTTGTAAGGTTGATGGACAGTGTTCAACTGCAAATACTCTACAATGGATCGACTTTTGACTAACCAGCAGGTTAGAAAACTTTGGTGCATTGTACGATTTTCACAAGGTTGGTGGCATTTGGGTACGTCAAAATTTGTACGATTTACACTGCACATGCGCAGACAAAAATACGTGCTCACATCCAATGTTAAAAAAGACATAAAAAATAAGAAAAGGGCATTTAAAAAATATAAAAATGAAGGAACACCATCGTCATTTGAAAAGTACAAAGAATATAACACAATATGTAAAAAGGAAATTAAGGTTGTAAATATTAAAAACAAACAACAGGCTGCAAAAGAGTGCAAGACAAACCCCAAAAAATTATTTAAATTAATTGTAAAAAAAACAGGTCTAAACATGTAGGTCCCTTAAAACATAACTCAGAGTTGGTCACCGGGGACAAGGAGAAGGCAAATCTATTAAATACTTCAACTCTGTGCACACCAAGGAACAGGATGTAACTCAAGTCCATAATGGGGATAGCAGTGCCATAGCCTTTACTGAACCACAATGGCTGACTATTGATATGGTCCAGAAACAGTTAGACAAAGTAAGGTGAACAAAGCACCTGGACCGGATGTCCTCAAGCACAAGGAAGTGAGTAATAAATTGGACAGAGGAATGGCTGTGGATATAGTATATTTGGACCTTGCAAAAGCATTTGACACAGTTATCCCCATGTGACTAATGTATAAGTTAAGGTCAGTAGGCATAGAGTATTCAATCTGTAATTGGATAGAAAACTGGCTTAAAGACCGTATTCAGAGAGTGGTGATCAATGATTCATACTCTGAGTGGTCTAAGGTTGTTAGTGGTTTCCCCCAAGGTTCAGTGTTGGGCCCCTACTGTTTAATCTTTTTTATAAATGCTATAGAGTTGAGGATTAAAAGTACTATTTCTTTCTATCTAGGTGGTATATGGTCCCTGCCAGACTAGCGAGAATATACCCAGAGGTTTCTCCTCATTGTTTTAGGGGATGTGCACACTCGGGCACGATATATCACATATGGTGGGAATGCCCCAAATTGAGACCTTTTTGGAACCGGCTTTATGCTCTAATATTTAGGGTTACTGGGGTGAGAGTCCCATAAGATCCCCAATATGTGTTGCTGAATTGCCCGATTCCAGAACTGTCTAAAGCTTTGGATAAATTAATTACTTTCTTTCTGTTGGCAGCCAAAATAACCATAGCTAGGGCTTGGAAAACACCAACAATTCCATTCCACTTGGTCAAACAAAAAATGTTGTGGATTATGGTCCATGAGAAACTTCACAGCATCCTCCAAGATAATAAAAATTTTTTTGAATTGACCTGGACCCCCTGGTTGTTATATACAGGGGTGCTAGAAACCAGGTAATTTTCATTGTACAACTTTTCTGGAATTTTTCTCTGGGGACTATGTTTACCTGCATGTTCTGGTAGATCATAGGCTGAATAATAGCATGCAATGTCAAGCTGCAGTTTCTAAAGCAAGCAAAATACTTTCTTGTATTAAAAGGGGTATAGACTCCGGAGAAATCCTGCCCCTGTACAAAGCAAAGTTAACAAAAACTGAAAAATAATTTACATTTCAAAGTTATACAAAAAGGCCTTTTTCAGGGGTAAACTCACAGTTGTTCTGCAGCAATGTAAGTAAGTTAAGCCTTGAAAGTTTATGTTAACAATTCCTATAGGTGTCCCGACTTTTGTTGATTACTCACAAGCCCTCTGTCTGTATTAAAGCAGTGTTTAAACAGACTGTGTTACTACAACCTCTTAAGCACTATTTGGACATTATTGTACTGCATGAAGTAGTATATTGCTCTCAAAATGGTTAGACCCTTAAAACCCTTAAAAGTATAGGTCATTCCCTTAGAAAAATTGCAAAGAAAGCCAAAGTGAGTACAGTTTCCTACACCATCAAAAGGCACTTGGAAACTGGAGGTCACTCTGCCAGGAAGAGGTCTGGCAGGCCCAAAGCCACAACAGAATCAGAAGACGAGTTTCTGAGATTTAAAAGCTTGCATGACAGGCTGCTCACAGGACAACAGCTTCAAGCACAGCTTAACACTGATCAGAAGTAAGCAAGTCTTAGTTTCAACTGTGAAGAGAAGATTTTGAGCTACAGGTTTGACAGGTCGAGTGGCAGTAAGAAAGCCATTGCTAAGATAGCAAAATAAGAAAAAGAGGCTTGTCCGGGCCATGAAGCACTGCCAGTGAACTTCTAATGACTGGAAGAAGGTCTTATGGACCGATGAATCAAAATTTTAGATCTTTGGTTCATCATGCTTTTTGTATGTCGTTGAGTAGGTAAAAGGCTGGTTCCTCTGTATGTAACACCAACTGTCAAACAAGGCAGAGGAAGCGTGGTGGTCTCTGGCTATTTTGCTGGATCCAGAGTCAGCAGCTTGCACAGAGTGAGTGACACCCTGAACCAAAACTACTACTACAGAATTTTGTAGCAAAATGCAATATCCTCTGGTGTATGCCTAGTTGGTCAGGGGTTCATCCTATTGCAAGGAACCTCCAGGCTGTGTCAAAATTACCTTAGGAGAAAAGCATGTAGGCTTCAAATCATCGAATGGCCAGTACAGTCCCCAGACTTAAACCCCATTGAGCTGGTTTGGAATAAACTGGACAGAAGGGTGAAAGCAAAGCAACCTACAAGCCCAACACATTTGTGGAAAGTTTTGCAACAGTGTAGGGAAGAACTTTCTGAACAATATTTGATTTCCATTGTAGAAAGAAAGCCAGGAGTGTGTTCAGCTGTTATATCTGCAAAAGGTGGCTACTTTGATGAGTCAAAAATGTAGATTACATTTTGATAAAGAAAACAATTCCATGATTTCTTTTGGATGTCTACTTGTTTATTTGTTCTGTGCTTCATTTCCAGAGTACATTAAGACATTCAACTGGGTAAATTTCTATAAAAAACTGGAAACATGGGGGAGTTTATAAAACGCTTGACCAGTAGTGTACATTCAAAAGAGGTTTCAGAGCAGGCAGGTAATAAGTGTCTACTGTAGAAAAGACATACAATGCCTCTTCTGCAATAAAAATCCTTCCTGTTGGCATTTTTTGAAGATAAAGTTCATCTTTAACCTGGGTAAAAGAACATTTTTAGATGTATTTTAATGTTTTCAAGTTTAATAACTGATCCTTTATGCAATATTTTCATAAGTTGTGTAAAATATTGATATTAGAAATAAACAAATGCATGTTACTTAAACTAAACGTAGATAATTTAATCATAGGTAAAAATAACACAGAAAGTAGTAAAAAAGGAGTTAATACACTGGTGCTTTGTATTCAAATTATACTAGACTTTTTAATAAGATGGCTCACTTTTAAGCAGCTTCTTTATAAATAAAGCTCTAGTAGCTATAGAAAGCACAACATATATTCTTGTATTCAGTGTCTGAGTTCCACATAGAAGATGAGCAAATTACAAGCTTTATAGAACAGAAGCAATGACAAAGTAATGAAGAATTGACTAGACACCTTCTGGCTACACATGGTAGATATGACATATTCATATTTATGCATGTTTTAATTATAAAGAAAAGATGTACAAAACACTTCACATTCTCTCTTTTATCCACAGTGGTTACAACAGCTGACAAAAAAAGCTGATTAATTGATTACACTGCATTATACTGTATATATTCCTGAAGTTTGCAATACAATCCAATTTATATCACAACATATTTTCAAGTTATTGTTAAAGGGCTTTAGGTCCAGTTTTTCATACTTATATGGCTCACTATCACATAATAGTTGTTTTAGGCACCTGTGATAAAATTGTCTACTGTTTTTATAACAGTCTCATAAACAATATATAAATTATAACATCTATATTTGCTTATGCATGATGCTGCTGCAAAGCCAAAAAGCATATAAGAGCATTTTAAGTCATAAGTCCATTTTTATTTTATTTTTTTTTCAGTGTTATTTTTGCTCACAGGTTCTCACTTTAGGTCTGTGGGAGATATACCCATGACCCCAGTATTGCTATCATAAACTATAACTGGCCTCTGCACTTTTAAATTTAAAGATCTTTAAGATTCTTCTAGACTACTGCTTTTTCGGTATTCCTGGTGTATGTACTGGTCATTTTAGTAGCATACCTATATCCATATCAGTAATATCAAATATGTTACAGCAGGGCTTCCCTTAACAATTAATGGCTAAAATGTCCTAAGGCATACAATATTCTGAATAAATGCCCCATAACAATGACATAGAAAAAACCTGAGCCAAGAACTATAGTACTTTACAGGTAAAAGAATAGATCTAAAATAATATAATATTACCAGGAGTCCGTGAGCTTTAAGTGAGGATTTTTTTTCAATACAAGAAAAGAATGCAAGCCCAAAACCTGCTGTATATAGGCTTTTATGTGTTATTGTTATATTAGTTAAATATACTGTACAGTACTTGGTGACTATGCAGTCAGATTTAATGTTACAGTATGCTTAAATATGATACTAATATCTATATTTTTAGCATTTAGAAAACAGAATGTCTTTTTATTTGCTTATGAGTCTTTAAAAAAGAGATCCTAAATTGTACACTAGAGTATTTTGGAAATAAAAAATACAGTAACTGTAAAATGCAAAGTAAATGCTGAATTACCATTTTTTAGAAAAAAAATTACTCTTTGTGATTTTTCTTTTTGACACATTAATTGCTCTTTTATATACAGGCAGAACAAAGCAGCAGCATGCCATATTTATTCAATGAAAGTTTAGCTGCAGGGGTCATAGTACTTACTTGCTCCAACACCAGCCAAATTATCTCAGTGGCCAACTTTTAAGAGACTGCAATAATACTCGATCATTTTGGAAGGCTGGTAGGCCTATGCATCATTTTAACAGCATGGTGGCAGATTGTGATCATCTTCATGTTTAAGAAACCTGGGGACAAGTGGCAGACACAATTATTTTCAAGGATTCCATTTGTCCACACTGATCTAAAAAAGACAGTGCTTTTTTATGCTTAGACTCTTCAATTAAAGCTGCTAATTAATGTATCAGTATTGTTAACACTGAAGTAATAAAGCGGACCATACTGTATTCAGAGTAATGTTTTATAGCAAAGCACTGGGAGAAACAAAAAATATGTGTTTAAAAGTACAATACAATACAATAAAAATATGGAACTGTGAGAAACAGTGGCTATATTTACCACTGGTTGAGGGCTTAGAGCAGTGGGAAAAGAAAGAGTTGCATCATAGCACAATTTTTTTTTACAAAGGAACTTTTAGGAATGCCACATATCACATGTGTGCTTTGCACACAAATTATGCAGGCAAAATCTTTATTCTGTGTCATCTTTTTAACAAAGCATTTTGCATTAGCAGGCATTGCACGTTGTATGCCGGTTTACCACTTGGTAAGTTACCAACTCAGGGGCTTTAACTATATCTACAGTACTGTGCAAACATATTAGGAAGGTTTAAAAAAAATGCTGTAAAGTAAGAATGCTTTTAGAAATAAAAGTGTAGATAGTTCATTTTTATCAATTAACAAAATAGAAAGTAAATGAACAGAAGACAAATCCAAATCAAATCAATATTTGGTGTGACCACCCTTTGCCTTCAAAACAGCATCAATTCTTCTAGGTACACTTGCACACAGTTTTTGAAGGAACTCTGCAGGTAGGTTGTTCCAAACATGCAAAGATCTTCTGTAGATGTAGGTTGCCTCAAATCCTTAATGTAATCCTAGACAGACACGATGATGTGGGGCAGGGCCGTCTTTAACGCGGGGCAAAGAGGGCACTTGCCCCAGGCCCAGTCATGGTTGTGGGGCCCAAAGCAGCTGCCCCTTGAGCCCGCTGCCCAGAAACTTGCCAATCGGATTCGGATCGCATAGTATAATACGTTATGGCAGCCGCATACGGCACTGCCATAACGTATTGTTGTCCTATGCGATCTGCACCCTAAAGGTGTAGCTCCTCCCCCGCCCGCGTAGCACAGGGATCGGCAAGGTGTCCGTACACGGACACCGGTGTCCGTGACTTGTCCTTGCAGGGTCCGCCACGGTCGTACCATAGAATCAGCACAGGAAAAAAAACGCTTCCTGCACGTGGGCAGGAAGGTACCAAAACATCACATTAGATGGGGGTTGGGACGTACCAACTGTTCCGTACGACTCGTACGGAACAGTTGGTACATCCCAAACCCTCCATCCAATGTGATGTTTTGGTACCTTCCTGCCCACGTGCAGGAAGGGTTGTTTTTCCTCAGGGGCAGCCGCCGAACTCTCACAGCTGGAGGCTGAGCGCCAGAGCCTGTGTGTAGTCAAGTCACTGCACTGGTAAGGTAAGCCAGCAATGATCTGGTGCTGGGGGGAAAGGGAACAGCTGCAGCAGCAGCAGCTGCTGAGTGAGATGAATCTGGGGCTGGCTGGGGGGATAGCAGCAATTGAGGCTTGGTGTCTGGCCTGGGGCTGGGGGGGACAGCACAGCAGCTTAGTTTATATGGCCGACGTGGGGGGGAGTCTTTCTGCAGAGATCACCACAGTAAAAGCAAGCAGCTGGCCTGGTGTCCAAGACTGAATAGGGGCCCTCTGTGAAGAGCGCTGGTTCTGCTACTCTGGTGAGGCCCCCACAGAGCCCTGGTTTAGCCAGGCCTCTGCGGGGTCTCACCAGGGCTCTGTGAGGTCTCACCAGCCCTGGTGAAACCCCACAGAGCCCTGTTGGGACCCTACAAAGTCCTGATGAGACCCTATAGAGCTCTGAAGGGCTCTTTGGGATTTAACCAGGGCTCATCAGTATTAAAGATGGGCCTGATGTGGGGGCCAAATTATCACTTCCAGGACTCCTTGTTGTTCTTTACTCTGAATATAGTTTCTAATGACATTGGCTTTATGTCTGGGTTTGTTGTCCTGCTGCAGAATGAATTTGGGGCCAATCACATGTCTTCCTGATGGTATGGCATGATGGATAAGTATCTGCTTGTATTCCTCAGCATTGAGAATACCATTGATCCTGACCAAATCTCCAACTCCATTGGCAGAAATGCAGCCGCAGACTTGCAAGGAACCTCCACCATGCTTTACTGTTTCTGCAAACGCTCATTATTGTTCTGCTCTCGCGCCCTTCAGCAAACAAACTGCCCCCTGCTACAGCAAAATATTTCACATTTTGACTCATCAGTCCGGAGAAGCTACTGCCATTTTTCTGCACCCCAGTTCCTATGTTTTCATGCATAGTTGAGTTGCTTAGCTTTGTTCCCATGTCAGAGGTATGGCTTTTTGGCCACATGGCCACAGAAAAATAGCAGCAGGTGCTCTGAACTAATGAGTCAGAATGTTAAATATTTGGTTGTAGCAGGAGGCAGTTTTTTTCACAGAAGGGCTAGAGAGCGGTACAATAATGAGTATCTGCAGGCAACAGTGAAGCACTACATCCATGCTATGGACATTTCAGTATTTTCATATTCCTAACAAGCAGTAAATAAGCTTTAAAACAAAACCTCACTGATATTTGGAGCTTCAGGCAGAGTGGACCAATGTATGCTCAACCTTCACAGCAGTGGCACTGTAGTCGTGTTTTAGTCAGTTTGGAGGCAGTTTTAGCTCATCCTGCTCCCTCCACTATTACTGACTTGGCAACCTTCCAGCCTTCTAATGTAAATACAGGTGCTCTGTGTTTATATTAGATGCCAAGTAATTGCAGAAGATGCTGAGAAGCCAACTAAAACCCGACCAAGGTTCCTCCATCATGAACTTTGTGTTTGAATCTCTCCAAAATCCTTGCAGATACAGAGGTCAGTGAGGACTTTTATTTTATTTTTTTACTGCTTGTTATGCATCTGTAAATAATGTTTATAGCCTGGCCTCGGGTTTTCTTTAACCTGTTCTAATCCTTAACATGCCTCTAGCCTTCAATAAATGCATGTGAATATTAATGGACACCCTCTTCATAGTGTTTTGCTAATACTAGGCCTCCATGTCATACACATGGCAGGGCACAGGAAAAAGAAAACTCTACATAAATCAACTCCAAAGTGTTCCTCCATGGATATGTACAGTGGTCATCTAACACAGATACTCTGAGCTAGGAAAAAGGGATTTTTTAAATAAAGAAACATTGAAAATAAAGTGTAATGTCAAATGTCTAAAAACAATTTTTTTAGTGTTTAATGCATGCAAAATGTATGCACTGGGATAACAGAATTATTTACTGTTCTATAGAATATTTAGGGCTTTATAAATAGAATATCATAAAAATTCCAAACATATGCAATGACTTGGTTGCAAAATATGAAACTAGGAATAGACTATGGCTTTAAAACAGGCTTTTAAGATTATAAATAAGTAAAAAGTCAAGCAGGTAGATAAAGCCTAAATTACAAAGAGATTGAAAATGTATATCCAGAAAATGGATACTAAAACCAAGCCAGGGAAACACTATGAATAAGGAATGTATAATCTTCTTTTATAAAGATATGTACAAGCAGATTTGCTATCTCCAACTGCATGCATTTTTGCATCAATATTTATGTTTATGCTACTGTACTGTTGACTTGCATATTATTATTTATTTGTACCTTGAAAGGTCACATATTCAATTTTGGTATGTTAAAAATACAACAATCTATAGCTATGAGTAGAAATTAGCAAATGTACCCAAGTTCACTATGCAGGGGGCATAAAATCTGCAACACCTAAACTTAGCTGCAAATCCTATTAAAGTCTAAAGGGATGGGGGGCAAGCTTGATGCACAATTCTAACCATTTTCAAGGCTAATAGCCAAGCTATACTATAGTGAAAAAAGCCACATAAAGATTGATAGTGCATGATTTTCACGGTGTCTGCGACACAGTATTCTAGCATCACATATTTTGAATGTGTAAATAATGTTTTAACTTTTACATTCAGCTTGGCCTAAATCAATTAGAAAAGGTATTTTAGGAAGTTTTGGGTACAAAACCTGATTTTCTTTATCCAGCAATACTAGGTCAAAATTGAATATAACAGATATTATAGCCATAGCTAAGTTTACTCTTAAAAAATAAAGATAAAGCCCTCAACTTCATATAAATTCATCAGTGCCAAAACAGTTTCTTTGTTTAGTTTGTAATAGGGATGCACCAATACCAATACCAGTATCGGTATTGGTGCTGATACTGGGCATTTTCATGAGTACTCATACTCGTGAAAATGCCTCGATACCAAAAACTGATACCAGCACTTTAAATTTTCAAATTGAAGTGGCTGACTTAGGTTCCACGCTTGCTGTGGACCTTGCAGGTGCCTTCTTGGGAATCATATGGCGCCTGTTTACAGCTCTTCCACTGCCCACACTTCTCCGCCTCCTGAGATCCTCCACACCCCTCCTGAGGCCCTCCACACCCCTCCTGAGGCCCTCTACCTAGACATCATGCTGAACCCTGGAGCAGAGTGGCCGCACAGAGTATGCAGCAAATTAATATACTATTATTCTGCATTGCTGTATAATGTATTGTTGGGATGTGTAGTCTATAGCTAATGGTATTCTACATTATTATATAATATATTTCTGAGATCTGTAGTCCCTCTACAGTAAGTACTTGAGGAAGTATCGGTTCTCATACTCGATCTGGACAAAATGCTATTGGTGCATCCCTAGTTTGTTAGCCCTGTTTTATGCAGTACCACATTGCATTGTCTTAAAAGTTTATCAAAATGCTTAAACAGAGAGCACAGAAAGACTTCAAACCCTCAACCCTACATCCCATCTCCATATCCCAAGTTATTCCCAAAATATTCCAAATATAGGTTTCAGCTATATGTTTGGCAGTAAATTGCTAGGGTCAGGGCAGGGCAGTGCATGAGCACTTCAATAGGCAGCAAATAGAAAGATACAAGGCAGGTTTTACCCTAAAAGCAAAGTTCACAATGTTGACCAAGTTTCATGTTACACCCATATGTAAGGTGTAACATGAAGAAGTACACATTTTTCTTTTATGAAGAAGTGTGCATTTATTTATTTATTTATTTTGCAAAAGGTGAAATTATTCTTTAAAGTAAACACTTCCGTGTAATATTTGAGAGACAATAGCCAAAAATACTCTACAGTGTCTGGACAGTGCAGGTGCCATCTGGAGCTAAAAAAGCTCCATTATAACTTTCCCAAACTTGGCGGCCTGAGCCCTACTTTGTCTGAGCTTTTTGCGACACAACCCCTCTTATATAATCTATTACAAATTTCCTAGTCTCTGTTGCCCCCAGTGGCAAATTCCCAGCTGCATGTTTTAGTTTTTGCTTTATTTTCTAAATTTCATATCTATTTTTTTTCTGTATATTTTTGTATTGTGATGGTTGGTCTTCACACAGCAGAGATCAGGCACATCTAACATTTCTCATCTTTACCAGCATAGTTTTTCTCTTGCCAGGCACTCAGCAGCCAGTTGTATTTTTATATGTATTTATTTTATTATGAGGGTCAATAGAGCCAATAGGCTGCCTACCTTTCCACAAGGGCAGGCAGCAGCAAATGGAAAGAGGAAATCATACAACCAGAAGGAAGTGAAGATAGTAGCAAAAATTAAATTTAGAATCATAGAATCCTACAGCGATGAGCCATGTATTTTGCTTCCCCAAATAAGGACATGATAAAGTGACAGGCAAGCATAAAATTAGAGTTTGATGTGCTGCCAATGGAGGTAGCCCAAGCATTGCCAATGTGACATATTCCTCCTCCTCCCTCTCCTCTAACTCCGCTTCTTCCTCCCCCTACATGTTCTCTCCTGGGCGAAAAGGCGAAACTGCCATTTGTTTGCAGCATTTCACTGCATACTTCTCTAGTACGCATTACATAGTTACATAGTATTTGAGGTTGAATAAGGACTTAAGTCCATCAAGTCCAACCTATTTTGTGCATGCATTTATGTTTGAGCAGGTGTGTGTGTGTATATGAGTCCATGTGTGATTTTTCTCTTAGCAGTACCCGTACCCCTTTTATTTTACGGTCTCCAAGGAACTCGTCCAGGATTTTCTTGAATGATTCAACACTCTTAGCTGAAATCACTTCCTGTGGTAGCGAGTTCCAGGCCCTAGCCGCTCTAACTGTGAAGAACCCCTTGCACCCTGTATGTTGAAATTTTTTTTCCACCAATTTTTGGTTGTGCCCTTTGGTCTTTGTTACAGAGCTAACCAAAAACAGTTTGTTACTAAGGTTGCTGTCACCCTTGAATAGTTTATACATGAAAATCATGTCCCCCCTTAATCTCCTAACCTCCAACGAGAACATATTTAATTTTAACAACCTTTTTTCATAGATCAGATCCTCAAACCCCTTAATGAGTTTGGTTGCCCTCCTCTGGACTTTTTCCAGATCAAGAACAACAGTATCGGTGACCAAAACTGGACCGCATTCTCCAGATGTGGCCGAACCAGTGATCTGTAAAGTGGCACAATTATAGAATTGTCCCTGCAAGATATTCCCTTCTTAATGCAAGACAGGACTCTGCTTGCTTTGTTTGTGGTGCATATAAACACCACATACAGTATTTTTTCCCCTTTTTGCCATAGCTGCCATTAATTAGGCAATACTTTTTTTTTTTAAATGTCAGGTAGGCCTAAAGTAGGAGTCAGAGGTTTTGCATGTGGTGGTAGTAGGAGAAGGGTAGGTTTTACAGGACAAAGCAGTGGGAGGGCTGCACATCTAGATTCGGAACATGTCTGCCTCTTCTATCTCAGGGTGCTCATGCTTTACAGCCACCTCCTTCCAGGCACAAAGCAGCCAGTTGTCCACAAATGCTGTTAATGTGCCCTTTTCCTCCTCTTCTGCTTATCTTGCAATAGTCCCACAAACCTGCTGTGAGGAGCAGTGGAATTATTTGATCACATGATTACTGACTTGTTGCAGGTGGACGATCTTGTTCATGCACAAACATTCCGTCTTTCAGATATTGAGGAAGACATTGACATGATCATAAAAGGAGAACCACACAGCAGTCAGGGGATATCAGAGTCAGAATATTAGAGCAGCAAATCCACAGGACCTGACGGGTTACATCCGAGGGTACTAAAGGAACTTAGTCAGGTCATAGCCAGACCATTGTACAAAATTTTTATGGACACTATAATGACAGGTATGGTCCCGGCTGATTGGCAGAAAGCGAATATGGTACCAACATTCAAAAAGAGGAAAACAGTACACTGGGAGACCTTTCAGCTTAATGTCAATAGTGTGCAAAATATTTGAAGGCATGATAAGAGACTACATGCACGAATTTGCAAAAAAAAACTGGTATCATAAGTAGTAACCAACATGGTTTCATGAAGAACCGTTCTTGTCAGACCAATCTATTAACATTTTATGAGGAAGTCAGTGCTAATTTAGACAGAGGAATACTTGTAGACGTGGTGTGTCTGGACTTTGCTAAAGCATTCAACATAGTACCCCACAATACTTTACCTAATAAACTAAGGTCTATAGGTCTAGATGGGATTGTATGTACAAGGGTGGAAAATTGGTTGCAAGAACGGATTCCAGAGGGTAGTAATAAATGGGTGATTCTCTAATTGGGCAAAGGTTGTGAGTGGGGTGCTTCAGGGTTCAGTCCTCGGACTGATCCTGTTCCTCTTATTCATCCACGACATAGAGATTGGACTGAATAGTTTGGTTTCGGTTTTTGCAGATGATACAAAACTGTGTATGTGGCAGTAAATTTTGAACAGGAGATATTCACACTTCAAATAAATAATAAATAAATAAAATTTGAGGTATGGACTACAAGATGGCAAATGTGATTTAATGTTGAAAAATGTAAGGTTATGCACATGGGAGCAAAGAATGTGGGCACAGACTACCACTTGGGGTGCTACATTAGGGAAGTCAGACATGGAACAAGACCTGGGGGTCCTCATAGACCAAAAAATTTGCAAATAGTAAGCAAAGCAAGCAGTAGCTAGCAAGGGATAAAATAGTAATACTTCCACTCTATAAATATAAATCACTAATTCAGCCTCATTTATAGTATGCGGTGCATTATGATCGCCAACTCTCAGGAAGTATGTCCTGGAACTGGATAGAGTTCAGAGAAGGGCTACAAAATGTATTAAAGGGATTGAAGGCTTGAGTTATGAAGACCACATTCAAAATGTAATCTTATTCACCTTAGAAAAGAGGTAATTAAGAGGAGACCTTATTGCAGTCTTCTAAATCATCAATTGGGACCACGATATTCGGAACAAACTGTTCAATCCAAAAACTATATTGAGAACGCAGGGAAACAACATGAGGTTAGAAGAGAGGGGGTTCAATCTTATAAGTCCTAGGGTTTTTTTTTACTGTGAGAGTAGTGACATTTTGGAGTACCCTTCCACAGGCGGTGGATTTCTTCTTTTGCTTAAGCTACAGGGTTATGTGAAGTGTTAGAGCAAGATAAATACAGACAGACACACACATAGGTTGAACTTGATGGAGCCTTGTCTTTATTCAACCTTACTTACTATGTTACATCAGACAGGAAGCTTAAAGTGATGTTCCATCAATTGGAGTCAACTGAAAAGTACCAACATTTTGAAGAAAAAGTATCTGCAGTATCTACTGCTGGTGAAGAAGAAAGAAATATCAGCAAATCATCTCCATTCCCAGTGTCTTAATGCTAGCTTGTCAAAACTGCTGGCTTTGCAGAAGCTCCCATTCCAGCTCATGGAATAAACCCCTTTTTAATGAGGTTAAGAATTGTGCTACACCACAGTGCCAGGTACCCAGCCGCCGTTATTTTGCCCAAAATACCATCCTTACCTTCCACTAGCATGTGAAACCTAATATGTTTGAGTCACTAGACCATGCTGTCAGCAGCCGGGTACATAATTATGGACACATGGAGCAATAAACATTGGCAGGGATGCTACCTATCCTTCACTCCAAAATGCATTAATCTTCTGGTGGCTGGAAAGGATGCATGATGAGTCACACCACTGGAGCTGGTGGTACTGCCATGTGTCTTGTCCAATGGTGAAAGTGCAGTCACCTGCACCACCTCCACTTCACTCACCTCATCCTCCAACTCCTTGGAAACAAAACACCCCCTCAAGCACCACGAAAATATGCTACATCTCAGGCTAAAGGCAACCACATTATGTTGCAGCTCATATGCCTGGGGAACAGAAGTCACACTGTGCCCAAGCTGCTGGCCCAGGCTGAGAGGTTGGCAAGGAATTGTGTGATGACATTAATCTGCTAACCACCCTTCACCTGGGATAAATCACACAGTTGCCGTTCTCATTACATTTTGTGTTCCCAACTGTCCCTGGAGGCAGCAGTGAAACTTTGGAACATCACCACCTTGTAGCATAAGAATCTGGGGATGATTACGGTTTTTTTTAGCTGCAGATTTATTTTTAAATTGTCTTTGTAGACAATTTAACTTTGGGGAGGCTTCTAAAAGGGCAGACCTTGCATATTAATGGAAGGTATGCTTTGAAAAGCATATCATAATACATTATTATGATAATTATGCTTTAGCAAACTAAATGTCACTCAATAAGTGTTAACATCTACTTGAATTTTCAGAATAATTCCAAATATATGGTGTAGGAGTGATTTAGTAAAATAAAATGTCTAGTTCCAGAGGTAGATGGATGCAGGTAGTGATATAGAACTATACCAATTTGTATTGAGAAAGAAGTGGATAAAAACAGAATAAAAATAGGAAGGAATAAGAGTCTGCTGAATAAATGTTCACAAAGGAAGGTGAACATGCATATTTTATGAAGAATGCTTGTTGTAGAGGGCAGTTATGGGAAATGGGAGGATTACAAAATCATTCTGAATTTATCTGAGTTTCTGAACTCAAGCCAACAGTACAAGGTTTGAATTAGTCTCTCAAACTAACTGTTATATGATTCCACCAGATACTTCATCCTCTATTTTTATTTAATACATTTATCTGTTCAATCATGGAAAGTGCTGCTGTATTTTTCAGTGCCTAGGTGCAGTGAGTCTGTATATTTTGCCTTTATTAAGGCAAAAGATCATGGGAGCAATGACAGAAGTACAACTTTAGGAGAACCAAATACATCAGATACATAAATTTGTATGTCTATAACAAAAAAATTATCTCAAAAGCCCATCACAACCCATTCACACAGAATGTACTACATATCAAGCAAATGTTTGGAACATCTAATAGACATGGGAGAGAGACCCATATTGTCTAATAAGATTTGTTTTCCTGAGCAAACCAAAAAAGTGAAAATTCAACATATATTCCTAATATTCTACCTAATGGCTAAATTTAAATGTTTTACCATGTTTCATGTTACACCCATATTCAGTGTGTAACATGAAACTTGGTCACGTCGCCACCCCCCACCCACTTTCCACTCCTGACTTACCTGAATCACGGGGTTCCTCTCCCCGCAGGCTATTGCAGTTTTTTTATTTGGCTTGATGTGCATGGTACCACCCCAACATCTGTGTCATCCATTCACAGATCCTTTGATCTGCAGGCCATGGGTACATGATGGTGGTTGTCCCATGGGGGAGGCACCACTTTCCAGTGGGTGTGGAATTGATCAGGTAGCTTTACAGCTTCCCTCTTTCCTTGTCTCTTATTATTGGGCTCATGACGTGCATTAAGGAAGGATTTACCCACTGCTACTCCCTAAGGGTCCTATCCTTTTACAAAATACCAAACTTTTCATCAAGTGCTTAAGACCTTCATAATTTTAAGGGGTCCTACACATCTGGTGCATCTTTTACAAAGAGGTGTGGAGGTGAATGGCATTTTGGTTTTGGCACTATTTGTGAAGATTTGCACAGAACGGCACTTTATTCACAGCATATTATCTCCTGTTTTTCGATACTTTTTTGTTTAATTTCTTCTACGTATGGATAGTTTTAATGTAAATTTGATTGATAGAAGTTTTTACATAATTGCATACTTATTAAACAGTTAGAGCTCTATGTGTTTTGTTTGTGCCTGAGGGGCATTCACATAACTGCTTGCACTCTTTTATGCCTGGTTCACACTTAACATATTGTCACAGCTCAATAAGCGTGAGAAAATGCTTCCCAAAAAAATCCCATTCATTTCTATGGCCCTTCTTCACACCTGAGCATTTTGTCACGATAAGCAAAACACCTGTTGCTGGAAAAAGTACATTAGCTTCTTTATGGCAGATTACAGTGTGCTTTGTCCCTATTGACTCAATAGAAAACATGCAATGCCAATATTTTTGTGCATTTTTCTATTTACATCAATGTGCCACAATCTACTCGCAAAAATTAGTGACTTAATGCACGTGCACACACATTGTTTTTAAGATTTAAACACGGGTAAATATCGGAAATATACACTGATGAATGGGAAAAAGAGCGTTTATTAATGCCATGAGTCACAGATGGTGAACTAATTAATGCAATTAAGATGTATATACACACATGGGATATGAGATTGTCCGGGTATATGAAGGACTACACAATGCATGAGTTAACAAATGAGAAGAGGAGAAATATAGGAAAGGCACTGTATACACAGAAAATGAATTAATTATATATAAGAGGGAATGAAATACTTGATATAAACTAAGCACCATGATCACTTTCTAGCACTGTGAAGTTATACTGGACTCCATATGCGTCTCTGATTCCACCGTGTGACACTCTCTAGGGTTGATGAGGGAAACCATATCACCCCGGGGAAAAAGACCTCTTCAGTATCATGCAATCCCAGGATTAATAGTTGAATATAAAGGAAGGTAAGACGAATTACATACATGTATGGTGGGGGGGGGGGAACACTCTCCTACATACCTAGATCAAGTAATATATGTTTTTTTAAAAAAATAACATTATGGAAAGATGAATAATGATGAATTATGTCTGTCTATATACTGGATGATTTTAATTAAGGAACAACATACCCTATAAATAACATGAACCAACATAAAATTAAACTGATAAAAGGATAATTTAACGATAAATGAAAATGATCAAATATATATATTAGAGATGGACAAAAAATTGTGGTGGATAATTAATCAATGTGAATGTGAATACTATATCCCATGCATTAACATTAATGTAAAGCTATTAATGACAAATGAAGAAAATGAATATGTTGTATTGACAAATGAATAATGAGGAATATTGAATATAATTATGCATTAGAAATGAATTGAATTTTATGGATATATAGTATATTTTGTGTTGATTCCATCTTATGGATTAATATTAATTTACATTGTATTATATGTTTAAAAAACAGATTATTGCTGAAAATCAATATATACAAACAAACAAAATAAACATCCCCCTGAAGAAGCCTGTGGGAGCGTAACGTGTAGGGGATTCATCTTATAGTGATATACCTGTAAAGAATTATATGAAATATAAATATGACCATGAATGTATAAATGATCAATGTAATATGGTTTGCAAATATACGTATCAGCAATAGTCTCAGGGATAGATAAATTATAGTTTGAGGCACACATAAGCACTATTTCAAGTTGATTGATGTTTTATTGAACTGCATGATTTTAGAAAAACAAGAATCTAAATAAATATTTATTAATTATAGATATCTGAGTCCTTTCTAAACACACTCCATCACAATATTTATATTGTAAATGGTTTTCTAATTGAATAATTAAGGAGGTGTGGACTCAGTTCACCTTGGGTGAAGTCTGGGAAGTGCTGTTACTGGATTGACCATTCCTAATTATGTTTAAAAATATAGTTTTTTTTAAATCAAGATTTTGTAATGTAGTAAAGTTTTTGGTACCTCTGTGTATTCATGAGTAAACCATTAAAAATAATAATACATGTGTGCTTTCATTTGACCTTCTGTACATGTTTAAAATTTTAATAGTCCTTAAAATGCTAAAATGCAGTTAATGTTTTTACACCAATGGAGAGATCTTGCTGTTTTCTCCATAATACATGAACCTGAAAATGCAGGTGTTGATATCCCACTAAAAGATGTGATAAGATGGGTTATGATTTGACCTACTTTTATTTACCCAAATGTGCAATATTACTTTTCAGTTATCCTATTCTTTAATATGAACACCGGGCAATCTGTGATTTACAGTCACTTCAGCACATTATTGGTTAGTGATGCCATCCATCTCAGTGATGAGCCTAGCTATGTGCATCATGTAAAAGGGGGCAGTGAAGAGCTAGCAAGTATGGAATTTGGTTGCTATATACATAGAAGCTCAATCCAGATTTCCAGGATTTAAGGGCATTCTGCAGCACATTAGTAGTAGTAGAAATAAACCACAGATAACTAATGTTTTTTTGTAAGCCAGAGCTTGCTCATTTTTATATATATTCATAGCAATGTTTTACAGCCCAAGCTACCACAGGATATTATTATCATTATTATACATGATTTATATACTGCCAACAGTTTGCACAGCGCTTTACAATATAAGGAAGACATTACCATTACAATACAATTCAAGACAAGATCGTAAGGAGGGTCCTGCCCGTGAGGGTTTATAATATTAAAAGGAGGGGCAAGTGATACATGAGCAGGTAGCTGTGTGGGGATGAATTGTTAGAGAACATGATGGGTAAGTGGTTAGTTTGAGGTAGGATAGGCTTAACTGAAGAGTTGAGTCTTTAGGGATTGCCTAAAGGCAGTCAGAGTAGTAGATAGATGGACAGGTTGGGGTAAAGAGATCCTGAGGATGGGATAGACTCTAGAGAAGTCCCAGGGGCGAGCATGAGAGGAGTTGACAAGGAAGCTGGAAAGCAGGAAGTCTTTGGAACAGTGGAAGGGGTGTTTAGGGTCAGTGGTGGACCTAATAACCAAAGGGCCCTGGTGCAAGATTTTATCTTGGGCCCCCCTCCCAAGATGGGGGCGTGTGAGCGGATCACACTGGCCCCCGCACTCCCCCCCCAGGGGTCTCTAATGTTGCAGTAGCGTGCTGGACTTGCAGAGCACACCATGAATCCTGCATAGCCCACCTGAGACTCTCTATGTTGGGCTCTGCAGTGTCCCAGGTGGTCTGGTCTGTTATGGTCGTCGGGATCCCTTTCCCTGTACCTCCTCCCAACTCTTTTTACCTGCTGCTGCTGGTGCCCAGCCTCCTCCACCCCCTCCCCTGTCACCTCTGCCATGCCGCCCCTGTACAGTTGATACCGATGTAAGAGGCCCCCCAGACACCTCACATGATGGCGGTGTTCTATCAAAGGTTGTGACTATGTTAGAATGTGTGACCGGTGACATGGTCACACGTTTTAACGTAATCCTGCCCAGTTTTTTGGCAGTGGAATGTGTGACCGCCAATAGGTGAAGCATTCCAGCGCTTTGCCAGCTGTTCCAGGGCAGATCGGCATCACAAATCGCATGTGCAGGAGAACAGATCTGCCATAAAACAGCTGATCGTTCCTGATCGTTCCTGAAATGTAACTTCTCTCCGACTGCGATCTCACATTCCACCGCACTCACAAAGTCGGATAGAAGTGACATTTCAGGATCGATCAACTGTTTCAGGGCAGATCGGTTGTCCTGCACATGCGATTTGCGATGCCGATCTGCCCTGGAACAGCGGATAAAGGGTTGCAATTCTTCACCTATTCCACCGCCGAAAAACTGGGCGAGATTACGTTAAAATGTGTGACCACGTCACTTTGATAGATCAGATGGCTACCTGTAATCATTTAATCAGAGAAATAGATTATAATAGGGAACATTACAGTGTAATATTCCCCATTATAATCCACTTGTCTGATTACATGAAATAGCAGCACACAACTACTATTCCCCCCCCCCATCCTCCCCCGGCACTCGGACTTACACAGCCAGAGGACCGTAGCCAGGGAGTTTTGATGTGAGCACTGCAGGGGGCGGTGCTTGTGACACACACACGACTCCTGTGACTCACCTCCCCTTCCGCTGCCTGTTACTATGGACGTGGCCGGGAGGGGAGGTGAGTCACAGGACTTGCCCCCTCACTGAGAAGCCCGTCGGCAGTGCGGAGACCCAGTGTTCGAACACAGGGACCGTGCACTGCCAAAAAAATCAGGACCGAACCCCACTGGGCCCCCCCCACAGCCACAGGCTCTGGTGCCCCGGCGGTAGTTCCGCCACTGTTTAGGGTGATACTTTGAGACAAGGTTTGAGATATAGCTGGGGCAGAGTTGTAGATGGCTTTGTAAGTGTTTGTTAATATTTTGAATGTTATCCTTTGGTAGATTGGAAGCCAGTGGAGGGATTGGCAGAGGGGGGTTGCAGACACAGAGTGGTCGGTTAGGTGGATGAGTCTAGCAGCAGCATTCATGATATACTGAAGGGGGGGATAGCCTATGTAGAAGTAGGCCAGTCCGGAGCGAGTTGCAATAGTCAAGACGAGAGATAACAAGTGAGTGGATGAGAAGCTTTATGATTTAATTGGTGAGGAAGGGGCATATTTTGGAGATGTTACAAAGGTGAAGGTGGCAGGATTTGGACAGTGATTGGATGTGGGGCAGAAAGATGAGGTAAGAGTCAAGGATGACACCTAGCACCTTGGCATGGGGGGAGAGATGGATAGGTGTGTTATCAATCTCAAGGGACATGTTGGGGGAAGGTGCACAGGTGGGAGGAAATATCAAGAGCTCAGTTTTTGAAAGATTGAGTTTTAAGAAATGTTGTGACATCCAGATTGATATGTCAGTTACTAGATTAGTGACACGCAAAGACACTAGGGGGGTGAGTTGTGGAGTAGAAATATATATTTGAGTGTCATCTGCACTGGCTTGAACCTGGGTCTCCCATGCACTGGTCCAACACTTATCAATGACATCATATATAAACTTAGGGTTAAATACTACTAACTAGAAGGCAGCAGGAGATGATATGTAGCAAACATTCTTTTCACATTTAAGTGTGTCAGACCTAATAAAAAATAAAAAAAGAAGGGTACGGGTAGGCATACCCTATGCCTAAAGCCTATGTCATTAGAACAAGTCTCTGCATTGGATTCAGGGTTGGGGACAGGGTGAGTGTGAAACTGATGAGGTTGTGGTCTGAGAGGAGAAAAAGGGAGTTGGAGAAGTTGTAAGGAGTTCATAGGTGAGAGAACACAAGATCTAGTATGTTACCATCATAGTGAGTAGGAGTATGTGTCCAATGTGTTAGATCAAAAGAAGAGGTTAGGTTAAGAGTGGAAACTGGGGTGTTATTGTTATTAGCAATGTTAAAGTCACCGATAACTATACTTTTATAGAATGTACACTTACATTTTTTGCTACTCACGCCCTGACCTAAACTAGCTGCCCCACCTCAGCCCTAGCTGTATATGCACCTGGACCAGACAAACACAGCCCACAAGTATCTTTTCCACTCCATCTAGAATATTTTTTATGCTAGCCCTATTTACACAGTAGAACTTCATAGATTTCTCTTGGGTCCTCCCTGAGCTATCCTGTAGTAGGAGAGGGCCCCATAGAAGTCTCTGGTGTTCTACCACACAGATGGTAACAGTAGAGAGGATAATTCAGAAGGAGCAGCTGAAGATTCCTTTGGGCCACAGTTATCTAATCTAGGAAAGTACACATCTTGGATGGGGATGGATGAAATTAATTAGGTTAAGGGTTTGGCAAGAGGGGGAGAACTGTACTTTCTGTGAAAGTACATGTATCCTTTATATTTTAATATTTGTATTAATTTTAACATGTTCAGTACATAGATAATACATTAAAATACAGAGGGTAGTTTGCATAGCATACATTATTCAAGTACATTGTAACAGTAGATAGATGTAGTCGGTCAACAAGAATGGTTGGTAAACAAGATAGTTAAGTTATATAAATATAGAGGAGTTCAGGACCACTCTACTAACCTTGATTAAATTTGAAGAATATCATTAGCAATACCTGATTATACGTGAAATGGGAGAGGTAGAAGGAATCTATATTCCCATCCATAGGTAGACCAGTTTAACAAGGAGCAGAAGAAAAGTAGAAAAAGAGAGAGTAAGCAAGATTTCTGCAACAGTGGTCACTTGGAGGAATTGTGTTGGATCCATGGGTTCCACACACATTCAAATTTGCATTATTCAGTATACTCATCATGTTATGACTGACCATGATCCAATAAAGTTTATGTTTAACTAGATCTAGAGGAACTGCAATCTAGTTACAGCTTTGATCAATTGCTATTATAGCTGCTAGAAAGAAATAAGGAATGAGTCTGCTAGTTGCTTTAAGGTTGTCATGACAGCTACCACATAGCTTTGGATTTTATGGTAGGACCACATATATGAACACATATTATCTTCTGCAGAACAACCCTGGATGCATTTAGTAGAGCCCTGGGTACAAATTTGGCTATTTCAAATTGGAAATATAAGCATTCTATGGCTGTGTTGTTAGAAACTTTAAAATGATTTTAAGCCAATTTTGAGATCCACTTCTCAGTAGGTCTTTCAGTATGTGAAATTTTCTCAGATTTAGAGTGTAATAAGTTATGTACAGTGACAATATGGCCTTTTAACACATACAGCTTTTATATAACGTTTAAAATGGCACCTGTTTTGTGAGGGGGTATTACATAAAGCTAAAGAGATCAGTGTGCAGCAAGAAGAAATTCAACCTATGTATATCTTTATGTGACAAATAAACCCCTGATGCAATAAAAGTCTTTGTTAATCCACCATTAAAATGAATGACAACAAAGTCCTGGTGGAAAAAATTGTTTTTCCAAATATCAGAGCTATCAGGGCTTTATTTATTTTTGTCACGTTACTGAAAGCTTCATTGTCAGCCATGTACAAATGATTGCCTTTTCTAATGAGGTTGAAAAATAAACAAAGATGTGGAGCCAGAAGCTCTGCACACTTTTTTGTAGTGTGCATTAGAGAACCATCTGGACCCAGAGCTTTTTCATTTTGAAAAATTTTAATTACAGCTATAATCTTATTGATAGAGAACAAATTTGTCTTGTGTACTGCTGGGATGTTTTTGAGAAAATAGTCCAAATTAGGCTTATTTAGAGGTGTTGGTTGTTATTATATAATCGCATCATACTAGTAAAGTTTCTGAGCAACTGAGTGTGGATTTTGTGAGATGGTGCCCTGTAGCTAGTCTGATTTTTGGAAAGTGGTTATGTGAGTTCTTGGGTTCAACTTGAGTAAAGCTAAATTCCTGAGTAAAATATTAATGTTTATCTCAAAGCAACATCTTTTCTGCCATAACACATCAATTTAGCTCTGGCCATAGATGTTCAATTTGTGGACATACATCTTTATGTAAGTTCATGTTATGTTCTGTCAATACTGTGGGATATTTTTTGTGTTTAGTTTCTGTAAGGGTATTCCTAGTTTTTTTGTCTGGATGACATTTGTATCATGTGATCTCAGACACTAGAATAATCGGCTGACAAGTTAGTCAGAGGAGATGTGTCCTCCGGTTTGTTTAGATGGAAGACATCTTTCATGAGAAAAGTTACATCTTGGTAAAGGGCCTTGTTAACTAAAAGAGATTAATTTAAGTGCCAATGGAATTGGTTCACTTTGTGACTTAAGCTAGTGAAATGGATTATGACAGAGTCATAGTCCAACAAGGGGGAGGATAGAATGCATGCACAATGTGTACCAGTAATCAAGTGTGATTGTACGCAGCAGCCTGTTCTTCTCTATGGGAGTAATAAAAATATTCAATGACATCATATATAAACTTAGGGTTAAATACTACTAACTAGAAGGCAGCAGGAGATGATATGTAGCAAACATTCTTTTCACATTTAAGTGTGTCAGACCTAATAAAAAATAAAAAAAGAAGGGTACGGGTAGGCATACCCTATGCCTAAAGCCTATGTCATTAGAACAAGTCTCTGCATTGGATATTGTTTTAATCTTCTTAGTGTTTGTGGTCCATCGGTGGTGGGTTATTAAAGAGGATGTTTAGCCATATCTTTAAAATAACAATAAACACACCTTTAGAAATGTTTAGTAATGGCAATCTACAAACACATACATCTAGATAATTGCCGGCTTTGTATACTTTATTTCTATTTTCTTCCCCAGCCTTTTGACAGTGGCCATGTTTAGTATGGGCAGATTACTAGATCTCTCTTGACTTCCTAAAAATCTGGCACCTGTGACTAGGACATGTGACCATGCACATTCTCTCAGAGGAGGAAAATGCCTTTCCATGATGAGATTTCCCAGCAATGCTCTGGTGATGTAACCTTCCCAGAATGCAATGCTTTTGCAAACTGAAGTCATTGTGCCCTTTGAAAGGAGGAAGTGAATTATCTGCAAGTGTAAGTATTTAAAAATCCAAGCATTTTACACCTGATATATATATGTTATTATTAATCATCATACATAGAAGGATGCTTTGGTAGAATTTGATTTTTGAGTGTAAAGGTCCGCTTTAAGGTTGCTTGTATGGTGAAATCTCTGAAAGTGATGCATATGCAATTAGCAAGGGCAGTCTAAAAGTCCAAAGAAGGTAATCAGGAGAACAGTAAAATATGTTCCTAGAACAAAAGAGATCACATTGTCAATCCTGTCATTGAGACAAAAACAAAACTCCTGAGAAAGTTCCATCAGGAGCAAGTTAAATATCCAACTTTTTATGAAGCAGAATTGGACAATAATAGTCCATAAAGTAGGATTGACTAGAGGTTATATAAATCATCATGTGATGTTGTTCTTTTCAGAGATTCAGGGGCTCTTCTCTAAACAGAAGAAAAAGGTCTGGATATGCTTGCTGGCTGTTTGTGATGTGTGGAAGATTGTGAGATGACTCAGGGTGGGCAGGGTTTTCTCGCTATCCTAAAATGTCATGAGAAAGCGATTTCTGCCTTTGTAAGTAAAGTATTTTCAAAAAATGGGTATGCCCACTGGTACATGATGTTGTTATAAATAAACAGTTGAAAAGTGGCTTCAGAGCTCTGCATTTTTGTACTGTGATTGGGCCTATATCAGCAGCAATTTAGACATTAGGTACATTAAGTTTCGGGTCATTTTTGCTCTCTGGAGAATTTCATGGCAGCCTATTTCATTCTATAAAAGTGTGGCTTTATGATGGCATTTCTGGCATTGTCATCCTGTCTAGGGATTGTAAGGGCCCAGTGAACTATGTCTAGGTAGCAAGTTTTTGATAAATTCTTGCATTGCTGTTACCAAATTTTTTATATTTTCGTGAATGCTCCAAATGAGGAAACTATATCTATCCGATAACCAATTTCATCATGTTTGTTTGATATTGCCAGATCTATAAAGTCTGGTTTTAGGTATCTGGTAATTTGCATTGAGGGCTTATTTCATTCCTTCTATTAGAGATCTTCATATAAGGACTGTGTCCTCAGAGTAAAGAGAAGGCTCATGCTGCTGTGTTAAGGAGACACTAGGGCTATGTGCGGAGTGGAGGTAGTATTGTGCTGGCTTAGAATAATGTCTGCCATTTCTCTATCAAGCTGTGAGCCAGGGGTGTCAGGGCATACTGATTATGCTGAGGTATGGGATGGTGATTCTGTACTCAGCAGGGGAATGAAGGCTCAACTTCTATCAGAGTTCCCTCATCCCATCTGTGATTGTAGGTGGGTGTGCCTTCCCATTGAGGAAGATTTATTCAGTTTAATTTTGTAATACATTGGAGTGTGTGCAGGTAGAGATTGTTATGTGGAGGAAGACACCATCAACTTGGTCTTGGAAGGTTCCTTGCATTTGCTGGATGGTTCTTGCATATCACTGCCACCAGTGGTTCTTGTCCATTACCACTGGGCATTGAGACAATAGCAGTTCACCTGTATTCAGTTGTGTTGTAGAGGGCAAGAAGGTTGTCCTTTTATCATGGATCAGAGTACCATTAAGGTTCGGAGCAACACAGAGCACATCCGTCATTGGAAACACATGCATACGCCTTCTACATTTGACCTTTCAGGTTGCCATATACTGACGATACAAAATACATATGTTTTACACAATACCATTACAATACAATATTCTGTGTGCAACAAAATATCAATTTGATTTGATAAAATTGAATGAAAAATCAGTAGATTGCATTGTATGATTCCCTGTGGTTTTCTAGGCACACCGAGACAGTTCTAGGGTTGATGAGAAGCTCATCCCATTTGCATTGAATCAGACAACTAGCATTAGATGAATATGCATTTTGTGTTTGCTATCTGATTATGTACAGTACATTTTTTCATGAAAATTGCCTGTTAGTCACTTATGTTGCAGCAGTCAGTATTATATTTTTATACACTTTTCCCATTTATGTTTTAGAAAACCCTTTTGACCATTTTCAATACTTATTCCACATAGATGTCACAGTGCAATTATTAAGCTAAAATAAAAACATGTCAAAAGAGAAACATTTTTAAGAAACCATATTTCAAAAAAAGATGAAGTTATGATAGTAAAACTCATCACATTTTTTGTATATACAGGAAATACTAAACAAGTTTAAACATCAACACAATAATTTAGGATTTTGATTTTTAAGAAAGGAAATCAAGTATCACAAAGGTTAAAGTGCATGTGATATAGTTAATCACCAAGTACTATTGAATAGGATTTAATATGCAAAACTTATCATGTAAAAAATCCTTTATAAGAAAAAGAGTATATGTAGCGAGATTTGCAAACATTTTTCTCTTTAAAATGTTTACATTAAACTTTGTTCATGCTTTGCACAATTGCTATACTGTATAAAGTCAAACTTTCTAGATGCCACCATATACACCCTTCCTCTAGCCCTGACAAATACACTTTATTTGGTGTTCTTCATTTATCCGTTGCTACCATATGCCCCTTTGACTTAAAGTTCTTTATTATCTCTGTGTTTTTCTTCTCCTCCATTTTCCAATTTGGAGCCATTAAGTCTCCTTAAAATTTTCCTTTCACAGGTTCCTGGTTGTTTGTCTTCTATTTTGTTAGGCTTTGTGTATTTCTAAGCAATATTCTATATACTTTATTCCACTATACTTTATTAACTACCAAGTATTTCTATATTCATGCATATACTCAGCCTGCTTCTCTCTTTTTTACTTTTTTACATTAATCATCCCATAACATTTACTCCTTTGCTCTTTAGCACATCCTAAAATCAGAATGCAGGAATTATTTAAAATAGTGGTCAGTGGAACAGATTTTAGGATGTTTACTTAGTTTTGAAATCCTTTACTCTCTAGTTTCTTAGATGTTTATCTAAGAGCACTTGCTTCCTGTCATTCTAACATTTAGCATTTAAAATTAGTTAAATAACAAATTACTAAGCACTCATTAACCTCTTCAAAGCTTTAAAGATCTTAAATGGTATGCACAATTTAGTTAAAGCAATTACTGTAAAGGTTATTAATTTATTATCACAAAGAAGAATCTTATAAAAGAGGCAATTTGACATGGGCAATTAAAATAGAAAGAAAGGAAAGAATAAATAGAGCATTCAAAAAACTAATCTCTAAAATATTTGAATGTAGAGTTTTTAGAGTTTCGTATTGTATTGTATAACATAATAGTGTGCAATAAAACATAAAAGAAAAATGTATATCATTATAAATCATATGTAAGCCAAATCACAAAACTCTCATATAAGCTTTAACAGGAAATGTAAATTACATAAGTCTTGTTTCTTCCCCTGCTCCTAAGTAGACAGTGAGAGTAAAGCTGAAGACTGATTAGCTGATCTCTTTGCTTTCTCCTCCAATCAGAATGTTTCTTTTTAGCACATGAGCACAACTGACTGGCTTCTTGTGCTACTTTTTCCTCTCCCAGTGTGAGCCCTGTTGTACCGGGTTGCAAGAGGCTGATACTACATCACATTCAGGTACTTACAATGCTTGCCTTAGTAATACATTTTGGGGAGTATTTATAAAGCAGGAAATATAACTTTTACAAAACATTCATTAGTGGTGATTCTATCACTGTCGTTTTTAACACATGCACCTGGAGGATTCACCATAAAGTCAAATGCAATGCTATAGAAAGGGTGACTGCATAGCATTCTGCTTGAGGAAGGAGTCACTCTAAAATAGGAAGTCAGGCCCAGTGCTCAGAGCACCAGCTGATTCTGCAGGAAACTAAAACGTTTAGACATCAAGAAGCAGCATCTATTGTAAGTGATCTCATGAGCATTTGAAAAAGCTTAAAACCCTTTTGACGTTATTATCACTTTATTTTTTTATCTATTTATCCTGTATTTCAGCTGTAAGATAATACCTGGTGATCCTGCCATGAAGGTCCTTGTGCAGATGCTTATAAGGTTAGAACACTGTCCCTGTATTCAAATTGAACCCCTGCATTTTAATCATAATACATGGTCTTCTTATGGAGACTACAAATGGATGTTATGCAGGCAAGGTCCAATGTTGTCACCATTAGGAAACCTAAGAAATGTCATGCAGACATCATTGGAGAGCACTCACAAAGAGGCAACACCTAATAAAAAAGGGTGAAAACACATAAAAAAGGCAATTTTTATGATGCACAGTGCTTTATAAAACCAAGGGGTCTATTCACGAAGCTGCCGAAGGATCTGGCCGTAGCTTCGGCCGATCCTTCGGCTAGCTTCGGTCCCAGAACCGAAGGGGTGCTGTAACTAGCTCTGCACAATCGTTTGCTATTTACTTTTTTATCTTTTTCACTGTTTTTCTGTTCTGCTCGGTACCTCTGAGGGACCGAGCAGAACAGCCGAGCCGAATGCCGCTCGGCGGAATTCGGGTACTCACTCACTGCTGTTCGGGATCTTTAAGAATAGCCCGAACAGCAGTGATTAGCCTTCCAGAGGTTCGGCCTGAGCATGTTCGGCCGACCCGAAGCCACACGAAGCAAGCCGATGTATGGCTGATTTCAGCCGATGTACGGCTGAAATTAGCCGTACCAGCCTGAAGTGAATAGCCGAACAGTGTTCGGCTCACTTCACTTTAGATCGGTCATTCAATCGGCTGCACTCGGAAGCTTCGTGAATAGACCCCCAAATATCATTCTGTTAGTATTTACATCTGTTTAATTATTCATTTACAGAAGTGTTCTTTAGTGAAAGATAATATACCGCACCTTCAGAAAGCCTATGAAAACATATATGCACAAAACAACAACAAGAACAATTTTTTTTAAAAGGGCTATGAATACCTGTTAACCTCCCTAGCGGTATGATTATTCAGGATTTTAGCAACAAAGCGGTACATTGTTTTTCATGGAAATTTGCTGTTTTATATTGTAGGCCTGTAATTCTTAGTAAATCTTAGGAATAACTCACCTATAAAGGGATGTTTTTTGGATGCCATGGACGTTTACAAGTTTCCAGAAAGAACAGCAAAAGTGCAGGCAGGGCACTGGACAAAGCTCTAGGGACAAAATTGAAGTGAAATAGTTTGATACATAAGTGTACTTAGCAGATTGCATTGTATTATGTGTATTCTGTGTACATTTTAATTTTTCACTTTTGAAGTTCCTGCCGACTACGCCCACCGATGTGACGCCCGAAAACAAAAGTACAACTTAGATGGCGGCATCAGCCGGCCGCGTACATCAGAGGACACCGCGGGCTCGCAGGGACAAGGTAAGTGTCACTTTTCTGTGCATTCCTGAGTCTGGCTCGGGGTTACCACTCCTGGTACTGAAAGTTAACCCCGAGCCAGACTCGGGAATACCGCCAGGGAGGTTAAAGACATAACAATGGTTTCATATTTATTAAGCCTGATTCATTACATAAACTTCCAGGATATTTAGTGGGTCTGTTGCAGTTGCAGATCATTGTGCACAATATCAAAACAGAAGACACAAAAGTGGCATTATGTGGATTTTTAAGGCACACTAAGAATGAAAAGCACCCTGAGTGCTCACTAATGAATGACATGAGATTTTGCAAAGAAAAGCAGTAGGTCAAATAGACCTACATGGTATTATGGTTTAGACATGTGCATTTCATTCAAAATGGATATTCATACAAATTTTGTTAATTTCAGACATTCGAATGCATTAGAATTTTTTTAATTAAAACGCGCCAGAGCAAGCAAATCCAAATGTTCTTTTAACAAAAATGTAATTTACAATGGAACTAGTTTGGACATGTGACTGTTCTGGCCAATCAGGTCTTTTTGGGGGATGCATTACAGGCACGGTCATGTGACTTCCTGTTGTGGATCTTTCTGAAATGAAAATTCGGACGGATAGGAGATCCAAATAATGAAAAAAATTGAGTTTCCAATACGAAATGCCAAAAAATTAAACAAATAAAAATCTGAATTTATCTGAAACAAAGCAAACATTTTTCTGGGGTTACATATCCAGTAAGGGTGTTTATCTCTGGAACCACCATTCCAAGCAGCAGCATATTAAAATATGTACACATTCACTCTCCTCACAGTTACTGATGGGCCGAACACTCCCGAAAATCAAGTGTCCCCATCAAAACTCTGAAAATCAAGTGTCCCCATTGTGAGCCTTATTTGCAAGTTATTGGTCAAAAAGGGAATGGGGATTCGGGTACTACCCTGGGGGACATGTATCAATGAAAAAAACACCTTTTCAAAATACAGTTTTTAAAGAAGCAGTGATTTTAACATAATTTAAATTGAAACAAGAAAAAAGAAAAAAGAAAAATTCCTTTAAATATCATGCCTGGGGGGTCCCCTGAAATGCCTGTAAAGTGGTACATCTGTACGATGTATAGAATTTTGCTGCAGCAAAAAGTGACATTTTAGAAAGAAAGAAATTACATTTGTAAATAAAAAAATGTGTGGTTCCCCCTCCCAAACAATATCAGGCCCTTTAGGTCTGGTAGGAAAGTTAGGAGGGACCCCAGTTAAAAAAAATGGGAAAAAAGCATGGGGTTCCCCCCCAAAGTCATACCAGGCCCTTAAGGTCTGGTAAGAATTTTAAGGAGGAACCCCACCCCCAAAAAAGGGGAAACACAGATGTGGGGCCCCCCTAAAATTTCTAACCATACCCTTGATTCGATCACAGGCCTGGCAGGGCAGGAAAATGAGGGACAAGCGAGCGCCCCCCCTCCCTGACATGCCAGGTCACATGACCTCAGCACTGGGAGGGTGCTTTTCCAGGTTTGCCCCTAAAAGCACTTTATCCCCATGCCAATGGGGACTTGGGGCCTCTTTCCCACAAGTCCTGGGGCGTTGGTTGTAGTGGTGCAGGGAGGGGGGTCTAATTTACAATTTGGTACCCCTTTAAAAAAGGGGCACCCAGATGCGGCCCCTTACCCTTGTGAATGAGTAAGGGGTACTTGTACCCCTATCCATTCACTAAAGGGTTAAAATAAATTTTAAATAAAAACACCAGACTTGTGAAAAAATCCTTTAATTAAAAAAACCCCCAAAAGACATGTTTTTGATATGTTAAAAAAAAATGAATCCAACGACATAATCCTAGTGTCAATCACGACGTCCAGCATTGTCCACAATGACGACTTAACAAAATTAAAAAAATAATAATTTAAAAAAACCCTGACACCCGCCGACCCGTCTGCTCACGACAAACCCCTGCCGCAGAATGGCATTCTGACAGATGCCGGCAAAATATAAACAATTTGGCGGAGGTAGCAGTGACAGCTAGCTAGCTCCGCCCAACTATTTACCTTTGTCTGGCATCTGACAGGACTTAACTGTGTGAGCTATTATTGGGTAATGGCTCTTACAGTACACTGTGCTCTGATTGGGTAAAACAATGCACCTGACCTGTGGTCAGGTGCATTGCTTCATCCAATCAGGGCTTCACAAGGCACTGTGCGGTGCAGTGTATTGTGGTGCACTCGGTGGGCAAATGCCATGATAGTTCATGTGTTACCGAACACACAAACTGCCGATGTTTGAGTCGAATTGTTGGTCGACTCGAACATTGGGACCAACCCTTCTCACAGTCTCCTCACACTCCTCACAGTCTTTTCACACTCCCCACAGTCTCCTCATACTCTCCTCACACTTGTCACAGACTCCTCACACTTCTCAAAAGAAAAAAGAAAACAAGAGTGTACAGAAGTTTCTCATGGCCACAGCAAAAATATCTGCACATACACACTGTAATTCCCAGAAGACAACATGCACTATGGCTTTTCTTTTCTTTTTAAGGTTTTTTTTATAGTTGCCTTTCAGTGTAAAAGTGCATATATCATGCAGTTTTGTTCCTACGTGAGAAGTGCATGTAAATTTCTTTAAATGTGCTTAGAAACAGTAAAGAAACTAACATTTTAGGATTATCAGCCCTGAAGAACTGGTGTTGAATATTAATAAAAATTACATATTACAGGAAAAGTTAAAAATACAAAAGCTGCTTCTGCTGCGATACTCACCTTCAATCCACAGCTGTCTCACACATTAGAAGTAGTTTATTTCCACCACTAGATATCACCAGTCTTCTACCCACATACTCCACTTTGTAAAAAGCTGTAGATCTGCCTTAAGCTGACTTATGTTTGGAAATTGATGTATAGACTCCACTGCCATAGGAAGGGCGAGGTGCAATCTGGGTGGGGGCGCAGCCAGGACAATTGTATTCCACCAGTTAGGGGGGTGGCGCGGTCCGAAGATTAGTTAGTAGTAATAGTAAAAATAAAGTATGTGGGGGGGGGATGCTAATTGGGGACAGTATGGACTCCCATTGAGCATCCCCCTCACATACTTTTTTTAACTATAATTTAAATAATAGAGATCTAACTTTTTTAAAACAGCTGTAATTGAGGATGTTCCTGACCCCCCACTGATAAGCGTGTTGCCTTCGCAAGCAGAGCATCATGTAATCTTCTCCCCGCCACACCAGCTTGCAAGAGCATGCATAGCTGAGCGTGCTGAGATTAAAAATTTAATCTTCAATCGGCTCATGCATATAAACCTGCGCATCAAAATGCGAAGGCCATTTGGTTGTTACGCGCGGGCCAATTGGCTGAAGATGCAGTCCTTCATCTGACTGCACTCAACTCACACACTGCATGCAAAGCTCCTGACAGCTTTACTTTGCTCTGCATGGCTTCACATGCAGTGTGTCACAGGCTTTATACTACACCCCATATCAACCACTGTGGGAAGGAGCTGTGGAGCATCAGCATGCTGGGAGCTGTAGTCCCAGGAGGCAATGTCAGTGGTTAATGTCCTGTCCAGGCCCACCCAATTGGTGGAACTCCAGGGCCGGGTCACAGCTGTGACTCTATTAGTTCTGCCACTTGGGGGGCACTGGCAGGAGGAAGGGGGCCCCATTAACCACCGAGGCACTGACATTGCCTCCAGGAACTACAGCTCCCAGCATGCAGCAGGCCAACACTCCACAGCTACCTCCTGCAGTGGTTGATATCCATGCTAGTGGCAGAACTACCAGGGTTGCAGCGGCCGCACTGAGCACAGAGAGCCCCCACTGAGCAGAGCCCACACTGACCACCTGAGAGCGCTGACCACCTCAAAAAAACATAGGGGGCACAATTTTCTGTTCTTGCCTCAGTGCAAAAGAAGCTAGCTACAGCTCTGATAGAGTGCATAATTAAAGACACCATTACCACTGCTATGACTGATTGTGGACTTTGATGAACTTCAACTTGGAACTTTGCCCTACTTTGTAGTAATTTTACAGTACGTATGCTATAGTGTGTGTATGTGTATTTGGACATATCGTGGAAGTATAGTAAGTATTGTGAGGATACAAGTTGGTTGTCTGTACACAATCTATGCCCACTATTTAAAAAAAAGAATTTTTTAAGGTTAAATCAGATTTAAATTAAAATGTCATGCAATTTTTTTTATTTTCTTTTATTCTTTACCACTTGCAGCCAGCTTGCATCAAGGGTTAGGCATTAGCATCACACTTTCTGCCCACTACTTTATACCTACTGTACATTCTAAATAGACCGGAATAAGTGAATAGATCTTCACACACAGCTGAATGAATCATAAGAGGGACACAGCCATACTACTCTTCTCTATTACAGATATACAATTTGGACTAGTCAACTTTTACAGGTTGCCAACATCAAGCAACATTGTGCTAGGAAACTTAGTATGCTCTGTAAAGTGAGTGTCGTTAATGCATTTTGTAAACTAAATGTTTAATACAAGTTACATAAAAAAATCATATGAAACATCCTTTTTTAAAACGGTACAATTACAATAAAAATCTCCACCTTTCATCATTAAGCAGATATTAAGTCAACACTCTGGTAGAGGGATTTAGCTAGTCTCTTAGACAGTGATCAGACTAAGACATTATAATTTTGAATCAAGATACAAATATACAGTAAGTGGCTTCAGCAGGCAATCTGTGTCAGACCTTTGTGAACACTGCCAACAACTGCATTGGTGCCAAGATTTACATGATTGTTTAATCTCTGAGGCAACATCTCAGCCCAGAAAGTAGATGCTGACCCTTGATGATGCCTAAACAAAGGTGGCATGGTCCTTTTGGAAACAAAACCAGATGAAGGTATTTCCAGAAGATGTACTGTGATCTTTGATAAAAACCTGTAAATGTTCTTTCCACACATTTCCTGGCAATCATGGATTTATTAAAAAAGATAATGGGTCCACTTTTAAGGAGTCATTTTACTGTTTCACTACTTTCAAAGAAGAATACTTTGGGATGAACTAGTCTCAACAATCTCCAATACATCCTCTTAAACCCAGCATGCTTTTTTATGCTCCTTGCATAAGGTTTATGCAAGGAGCAGGAAGATTAGGGTTTCATTTTATACAACCCCCTGGTTATCAAACATTTGGAAGGTTTTATCACCAAACATTCAACAAAGGCCCTAGGCTTCCAGCAAACATTTATATACTCCTCCAGTGTTAACATTGTGTGGAAATTAAAGGGATAAAGCTTAATTCTTTTTTGTTGCTTAGAACACAAACATCATATTGTTGTGCTTTATTTACATTGCACAGTAATTGTTCTGTTATGATTCTGTTTTTGCAGTCAGCTCTTCATTTAAATCATCTCTGTGAGAAATCGGGCTCTGATTATGCCCGTGAAGGTTCTCCTTTGTTCAGGGCATGGATAGTTAATAGTAGTTAGTTATAATAAACTGGACTTGCTCTTCAATGTTAAAGATGTTTTGATGCTTCTCCAGGCCATTTTCAATGAGTGTCAGGAAGATACGTGGGCATTTATATCCACACAGGCAGTAGGGTTACCTTAATCCAATCACCATGGAAAGTGTAAATGTTGATTGTCCAAGAACAGGATCGGTGAAATTTGTGAAACCACCCTGATCTAGTTACATATTTCATTCTCGATGTCAGGAGGTCTGCGTAGGTGTTAACTTCTCTATTTACATTGCTAAAGGTGTGAATTTTTGTCAGATCACTGGAGTAGAGATATTAAAATGGCATTATATGTGGATTACAGATGGCGTTGAAGTCCACCACCCCTGTTTTGGGATGGATGTTCCAATTATGTTCTAATAAGTGTCTCTATCATTATTGTGAACTTTGCTGAACTTGCTGGGCTCTGATTACATTAATCCAGGTCAGCAAAGTGTGCAAAGTCATCAGACTGCCTAAGAACCTACTTATTACATATTACTGTAAACTATATCAGTTCAGCTGTAGTTATGTATGGTTGCCGGTTAAAATGATAGTCATTAGTGGAAGAATCTACAAATTTGGACATAGAATACAATTATGGTGGTATGTAACTGCCTGCAAGCATTTATATTTACTGCACTTTAGTATTCCTGTAATAAGATGTTGCACAAATCAAAAATCTCAAATTATCCCTAAAATAGAAGAATTGGTTAATATAAAACAATTCAAATATTTTACATTACAAGAAGACAAAACATGCTGACATCTAGAAAGTACTGTAACCATACAATTCTTTTCTGATAAGTGGTTTCTATCATTATTGTGAACCTCTATTATTTAGGTTACTGAACAATACACTAGTGAGAGTTTCTATCTGTTACCATAGAAACACAGCAATAAAAGTTTAATAAATATATAACTTCTGTAAATAGGGGTATTGATCGCCCAAACCCACTTATTTCAGTACAAAACACCTGCAATTAAAAAGGTTCATTTCACTGCCAACCTAGACTTTCCATTATAAATGTGTATTGCATAACATATACATACTCAGTGTCATTCTCTCTTTAAAAGAGAAGTACATTTAGACCTTTTTTATTTCTCCTTTTAGTCACAGGAGTACAATTACTAATGCATTTTTGGGACCTAAAGTCAGCATATAGTGGGCTATTGCCTGCTATTTGCTGACAGCACAGAGCAATATCATCAGGATCCACCCTGGCTGTCTGAGTGATAGCTGACCCTGCCTCTCTAGAACAACAGCCAGCTTTGCCCACCCCCTCCCCTGGTTGTCCCTCCAGTGAGCACTGACAGTCACCACTCTGTGCAGGGAAAAAACACCAAGATCTGAACTATCAACAGTGATATGTTTGCTCAGCTTTTGAACCAGAGTGGGACAGCTGCAGTGTCTGATGCAAGCTCTAAGTAGAGGGGAGGGTAACAATACACAATGCCTAATGTTAAGCAATATAGATGATAGCTTTACTCTCCCCGCACATCTCACAAAGTTGCACATGTGTATTACAGTGAATGAAATGTTTTCACTGGGGACTGCTAATGCTACTCTCACTACTCTTTCCTATCCAATATAAAAAAAAAAAACTACTATATGATGTACTCATAGAAGTTAGTCTGCTGCATATTTTAATAAATCAGCAGTATGAAATATGAATGCTTTTGTTCCTTATTTTAGAAGCAGTTTATCTTAGTCGCTTCTGTCCCCACTGTTGGCAGAGAATTATTACTATATATTAGATCTTCTTCCAATGAGTAAATATCAATCATAATTCACAAGACATGACAGGAATTTCATGACTATTTACTGGCCAGTGGCCACATTCTACTTACTGTATGTCTGGATAGATCTACTATCTATATGCATTGGGGGGAATTTATCAAAGCACTTGCGACAGTTTTAGCCTCTTAGATAATTTTTTTTAATGTGCAAATCTGTCTTTTAACATGTGCCCCTGTTTTCCTCAGAGCTTGCACTACTTTTTCAAATGCATGTTTTTTGCACATGTTTTGCACCTGTTTTGACCAGAGCTTGCACTACTTTTTCAACTTCATGTTTTTTGCACCTGCTTTCTTCAGAGCCTGCACTACTTTTTCAGTTGCATGTATTTTGCACCTTTTTTGCACGTGTTTTCATCTGCACTTGTTCTGGGCTGTCTGAAACTGGAGCATCACTTAAGAAAACACTCACAACTTAAGAAGTCCCCAGATGTGACAGTTAAGCTTTTTGCCTGGAGTTATGAGTCTTCTTTCCTGGAATCTATTAAACTTAATTTATCAACAACATTCCACTAGCTTGATAAATCTGGTGCAAATATTTTCCGTGCAAGTTCAAACACTCGCAATAGCTATGATAAATTCCCCCCAACATGTCTAATGAAAATTACATTCATTATCAAGGCTTAGACTGCATTGATAAATAAGGAGCAAATAAACATGGAAAATATGTCACTTACAGAAAAGTGGAGCAACTCCCTTGATAAATTCCCCCCATTGTGTATTGTTATAAATCACTTCATATCTTTTGTTTTATAAAGTATATTAATTACAGAAATTGATATTATAAAAATGATATTCTTATTGAAAGTAAATCCACCATCCCTAAATTAGAAATATACATATTTAAACGTGACTTTCCTAAAATTAAAAGCAAAACAAAAAAATGCCTATTTCTGATCATATGGCTTATTAGGTGTTTGCCTGTATTTTACCCTTTTTTTTCCTTCAGAATATTCATAATTACATTATTTAATGATCACCCTGATATATACAAGGATAATATCAGAATGATTATTATTAAGAAAATAAAAGTAATAAACACCCATAGCACATGGCATGGAGAATCTAGACCAGTAATCAATCTGAACCATACCCATCCTCTTTTTGCAGCCCAAGCTGGAATTACAAATCAGGAAATGCACTTGACTTACAGCCAGAACACTTGAAATACATTGTAAGTCATACATACAGTTGTGCTCATAAGTTTACATACCCTGCCAGAATTAATGATTTCCTGACCATTTTTCAGAGAATATGAATGATAATACGAAAACCTTTCTGTCACTCGGCTGAAGCCATTTATTATCAATCAACTGTGTTTACTCTTTTCCAATCATAATGACAACAGAAACTACCCAAATGACCCTGATCAAAAGTTTACATACCCTGGTGATTTTGGCCTGATAACATGCACACAGGTTGACACAAAGGGGTGTGAATGGCTAATAAAGGGAACCATCCTCACCTGTGATCTGTTTGCATGTAATCAGTGTGTGTGTATAAAAGGCCAATGAGTTTCTGGCCTCCTGACAGACCCGTGCATCCTTCATCCAGTGCTGCACTGACGTGTCTGGATTCTGAGTCATTGGGAAAGCAAAAGAATTGTCAAAGGACCTGCGGGAAAAGGTAGTTGAACTGTATAGAACAGGAAAGGGATATAAAAAGATATCCAAGGAATTGAGAATGCCAATCAGCAGTGTTCAAACTCTAATCAAGAAGTAGAACATGAGGGGTTCTGTTGAAACCAAACCACGGTCAGCTAGACCAACTAAACTGTCAGCCACAACTGCCAGGAAAATTGTTCGGGGTGCAAAGAAAAACCCACAAATAACTTCAGGTGAAATACAGGACACTCTGAAAACATGTGGTGTGGCTGTTGCAAGATGCACAATAAGGAGGCACTTGAAGAAAGATGGGCTGCATGGTCGAGTCGCCAGAAGAAAGCCATTACTACGCAAATGCCACAAAGTATCCCGCTTACAATACGCCAAACAGCACAGAGACAAGCCTCAAACCTTCTGGCACAAAGTCATTTGGAGTGATGAGACCAAAATTGAGCTTTTCGGCCACAACCATAAACGCTACATTTGGAGAGAAGTCAACAAGGCCTATGATGAAAAGTACACCATTCCTACTGTGAAACACGGAGGTGGATTGCTGATGTTTTGGGGATGTGTGAGCCACAAAGGCACAGGAAAGTTGGTCAGAATTGATGGCACGATGAATGCAGTATGCTATCAAAAGGTACTGGAGGACAATTTGCATGCATCAACCCGGAAGCTGCGCATGGGACGTACTTGGACATTCCAACATGACAATGATCCTAAACACAAGGTCAAGTCGACCTGTCATTGGCTACAGCAGAATAAAGTGAAAGTTCTGTAGTGGCCATCTCAGTCTCCTGACATCAATATGATTGAGCCACTCTGGGGAGATCTTAAACATGCAGTTCAATGAAGACAGCCCAAGAATTTACAAGACCTGGAGGCTTTTTGCCAGGAAGAATAGGCAGCTTTACCATCTGAGAAGATAAAGAGCCTCATCCACACATACCAAAAAAGACTTGAAGCTGTCATTGATGTTAAAGGGGGCAACACACCGTATTAAGAACTGGGGTATGTAAACTTTTGATCATGGTCATTTGGGTAGTTTCTGTTGTCATTGTCAAACACAGTTGATTGATAATAAATGGCTTCAGTTAAACACTACCCATGAGTGACAGAAAGGTTTTCGTGTTATCATTCATATTCTCTGAAAAATGACCAGGAAATCATAAATTCTGCCATGGTATCTAAACTTATGTGCACAAGAGTACATTGAATTACATAAATATATGCCTGCGAGAAAAGGTTAGAACTTCTTTTTTTAAATGCTGCACACAATTTTCTCCTCCTGTGACAACTGCAGTACACACATTTTGTAAGGGCATTACGGGGACAGGAAGTGAGGGAAGACTTCCTCAATGTTATTTCACAGAGAAATAAAAACTAGACAGAAATGTAAAAAATAATACTGGCTGAAGTTGGTCTTTAAAAAATAAAAACCAAGTCCACTCAAAACTAAAATTTTATTTTTGTGAAAACACTGTTGGTAAATGCGCTCCTGGCTTAAAAATGGCATGATATACACAGCAACATTTCTGAATTTGTCTCCAATCAAAGCCCCCGTGACTGCCACATTTTTTTGTAGTGTAAAAGAAATGAAGATATACAAGGTAGCTAGGCATGTGAGGTGCCCATTATGCTATGCAAGAAACTTTTTTTTAAACAGGGTTGAATATTGAGGTAGCTCTAGCTACCATGGTTTAAATGTCATAAATGTAATGTTTATATAAATCATGAATAATAATAATATTAATAATAATAATAATGTTGTGCTGCTGCTGTAGTCTGTTCCTATTCTGTTCATGTGCTTGCAGTCTAGTTTCTGTTGGTTTCAAGGTCTTCAGTAAAGGAGTTATTTTCATAGTATACTTTCAGGGTCTTCACTGCTCTGGGTAAACATAATCCACATCTCCAAACCCATAATTAGGTGCTACAAACAGTCTATGGT
The DNA here is from genome assembly GCF_000935625.1 of Nanorana parkeri. NCBI lineage: Eukaryota > Metazoa > Chordata > Amphibia > Anura > Dicroglossidae > Nanorana > Nanorana parkeri. Next base: position 267,573 of record NW_017307013.1, read on the forward strand.
GTACTACAGCACATGATGTCACTGCAAGACAGCAAATCATAGCTAATAGACATGTAACCCCACACAAAATTAATTTAGTTTCAGTTCAGATCAATTCAGATTTTTATTTCTTTTGTTTTTCAGATTTTGGATCCAAAATTTGATTTGGTTTGTTATTCGGATCCATCCAAAGTTTTGTTTTGGAACAAAGTCACATGACCGTGTCTATTACGCAACCCCCAGCAGCCCAAACAATAATCTGATTGATCAGAGAACAGTCACGCGTCCAAATTAGTTTAGTTTTGAACTAAGTTTGGATGGATCTGAATTTTTGTTAAACAAGCATTCGGATTCGTTCAAATTCAGACACGTTAGAATTCAGAAATTTGGATGCATTTAAATTTCTGAACTTAGCAAAATTTGTACGAATATCCATTCAGAAAAAAACAACATTTACATATCTAATATCTCGATAATCTGCAATGTACAAGAAACGGAGTCACCTTAAAGTTAAGTTTTCCAGTTGGAGAATGGATACAAACCACAGTCTAGTTTTTACTGTGTTCTGTGACCCCATTTGGGAAACTTCCAATCACTTTCTGTATGACAGGTAGTGATGGAAAGGGATATGGGAAATCTCTCCACAAATAAAAGAAACATATTGCAAAAAAAAACATGTACATGTATTGCTAGATAAAGCACAGGACCTGGCATTGTAGATAACTGAAGTGATGGGATGGAATTCCCGCTGAAAGTACACACAAAAAAATACACAGTAGCTTCAGTAAGTATGTAATTTTGATGGCTGCAATTTGACCTAGCCAGGATAAAGGGTAATTGTCCCCGGCTTTCTAAAGAGTGTAAAGATGGGAGAACAGGGTTGGGTAATTTACCTTGTATAGAGTATTATAAAAGTCAGTGAGACAAACACCTAGGTATTGTAGATGGCAGGATTCCCAGCAGAAAGGGAAAGAGGTTTGCAGTGACAATACCATAGAGGTAGGGAGAGTTATGGTAAGTCTTTTAGATGTAGTTGGGTTAACCCATTCACCAGAGATGCAACAGAAGTAAGGAAGTAGTTTGATGAAATTCAATAAAGATACTAGAGAACACACCTGAAAAGAGTCCCAATTCATGGTGACAGATCCCCAAAGTGAATCCTGATATGTCAGGGTGTTAACGAATTAATTGGACCACGGGCTCAATGGTTATGAGCAAATAGAAGGTGTGACAGTGGGCAGCTTTGTTGAGAGCCTTCTGGAGATTGAAAAGAGGAAGAACCTACATATTTGATTACCGCCATGGGGAGGTGTAAAGTGTTTGTATCCACAAACAAAATTAGGTAAAAAACTCCAGTGCTGTAGAATGGAGAAGAAATATTGCCATGAGAGAGAATCAAATGCTTTCTTGACATCTTGGGAGAGGAGCACCATAGGGATCTTGCAATATTTATCTGCTTCTACCAATAAACAGGCTTGCCAACCATTATCTCCAGCTTGATGGTGAAGCATAAACCCCACCTGGTCCTTATGGATAAGGGACTATATTCCTGTATTGAGTCTGATGGCATATATTTTTGTAGTAATGTAATGTCTTTGTTAAGAAGTGTGATTGGCTGGGAATTGGTGACATCAGTGTTAGGTTTGAGTATCATACAGATGAGAGAGGACAGTGATTCTGGATGTTGCAAATTCCATTAAACTCCTATAGCAAGAGGGGAGCTAGGGTCTCAGTGTATTTCTTATAATTAATAGCCATGAAGCCATAAGGGCCTTGTCTCCTGGACAATTTGAGGCATTTAATAGTGCAGAGGACTTCTGTTAATGTGATTGGCATTTCCAGTGATTCCTGGAAAATAGGCAAGAGCTCAGGAAGAATGAGGTCATTGAATAAGTGGCCTGTCTCAGGTTAAAGGTCTAAGGTTGCGCCATATAAAGAACAGTGAGATGGTGTTTAAATTCTCTAACTATTTTTAAGGGATTTCTAATCAGCTTTGCATCTGTTGTTACATAATTACATAGTATTTGAGGTTGAATAAAGACATAAGTACATCAAGTCCAACCTATTGCGTGTATGCATTTATGTTCGAGCTGGTGTGTGCGTGTCTAAGTGTCTATGTGTGATTTTGCTCTTAAGAGTACTGGTACACCTTTATGTTATGGTTTCCAAGAAATTCGTCCAGGAGTTTCTTAAATGATTCCACACTCTTAGCTGAAATTACTTCCTGCGGCAGAGAGTTCCAGACCCTAACCGCTCTAACTGTGTAGAACCCCTTGCACCCTGTGTGTTGAAATTTGGTGATGCCCTCTGGTCTTTGTTACGGAGCTAGCCATAAACAGTTTGGTAATAATGTTGCTGTCACCATTGAACAGTTTATACAAGAAGATCATGTCCCCCCTTAATCTCCTAACCTCCAAAGAGAACATATTTAATTTTAACAACCTTATTTCATAGTTCAGGTCCTTGAACCACTTTATGAGTTTGGTAGCCCTCTGCTGGACCTTTTCCAACTCAAGGACATCTTTTCTGAGTATTGGTGACCAAAACTTGACCGCATACTCCAGATGAGGCCGAACCAATGATCTGTACAGTGGCAAAATTATAAACTTGTCCTTGCAATACATTCCCTTCTTAATGCAAGACATGACTCTGCTTGCTTTGTTTACAGCAGTCTGGCACTGCGAGCTGTTCCTCAATCTGCGGTCTATAATGACCCCCAAATCCTTGTCCGTTTGCAACTTTCCTAGTGGCACACCCATAAGTGTATAGTCCATTTGCCTATTTTTAACTCCAAAATGCATTACCTTGTATTTATCGACATTGAACTTCATCTGCCATTGTCGGGTCTCAGGCCGCAGTCCGGTCCCAACTGGCGCTGCTAATGCAGGGACGCAGCGACCAGTGATGAGGCGGCCTGGCGGGGCACGCCCACCAGTGATGCGACGGCCCAGCGGGGCACGCCCACCAGTGACGAGGCAGCCCGGCGGGGCACGCCCACCAGTGACGAGGCGGCCCAGCGGGGCACGCCCACCAGTGACGCAACAGGCCGGGGGGACACGCCCTGTGCGTCCTGACGCTGCCCAGTGATGTCACTAGAGCTATATAAGGAGACTCAGCACTCTCAGTCATTGCTGAGTGCTATTCAGCCTGTGTCCTGTCAGTATTGCTCTGTTCCTGCTATTTCCTTACTGTGTTCCTGACCATTCTCTGGATCCTGTTTATGTTCTTAGATTATCTCTCTGGCTTCTGACCATGGCTTGTCTCTGACCACTCTCTGGATTCTGCTTGGCTACTATTATTACCTCTCTGGCTTCTGACCCGGCTTGCTCCTGACCATTCTTGGTATTCTCCAGTGTAGCACCACGCTCAGCTGGCACCCAGGATTCCATACCGGCACCCGTGCTGCTCTTGCCTGTGACCCCCTGTTGCACCTCAGGGGTCCACAGATGGAACCGCAAGGGAGGTCCTCCTTATCACTTCGGGCCCGCACCATGATACGTAACAGGTACGTAACAGCCATACTGTTGCCCACTCCCCGAGTTTATCCAGGTCCTCCTGTAGTGTTACAATGTCTAAATCCGTGTCTATTACCAGTGTCTATTATCCGTGTCTTTGCATGTTCATACATGCAAAGGTTTCTGAGGTGGGTCCAAATGTAGAAGTTGCTTAAAAAGCAAGAAATCTTGTTTATTGCGTCTGAGATAAAACTGATGTTTGGTGTGTCAGAGGTTCTTGTCAGCTAGACTGATTAGCAATACATTTAAAGCACATTTCGACTTTTGTAAGTGATTTGTGTTTTTTGTGGCAATGTAGAGGTGCGGGGGTGATGTATATATGTGTGCATTGTCAGGAGTCACAGTGCTGTTTTTCATACTTTATTTAATAGACTCTTTCACAGGCCAGAGTCCTAGAAAATCAAAATTCACTCCACAGGATCTTCAATCCATCTCTACTGAGGGTTGGGTTGTTATCTGTAAACTGCAATCAGCTGATTCCTCTCTGCTCTGCTGAGCTTACTCTGCTGACCCCTCCCCCCTCCTCATGAACAAGCACACACTCAGCTCTGAGGATTGAGCAGAGAGGAGAACCTATGAGTCATCACTAGTGATGGGCTTAATGTTCGAGCCAAACGTGAGTTCGACTCGAACATCGGCAGTTTGTGTGTTCGGCGAAGACACGAACTGTCAGGGCATTAGGTGGGCTGTTTGCACTATGCCTTGTGAGTAGTGATGGGCTTTGGCATGTTCGCAGCTCCACGCGCCGAGCCCGCCAGGAAGCTGACAGCGCCGCAACGCCAATCACAGGCACTGAGACATATCCCGATTTCTGCGAGTACGGAACGGGATAATGTCTCTGTGCCTGTGATTGGCGCTGGGGCGCTATCAGCTTCCTGGAGGGCTCGGCACGTGGAGCTGCGAACAAGCCCGAGCCCATCACTACTTGTGAGCCCTAATTGGCTAAAGCCTTGCATCTCAGCACACGTTAGGTGCAAGACCTTGCCCCATCAGGGCACAGAGCACTGCGAGAGCCATGATTGGTCAAAGTCATGATGACTCTGCACAATCATGGCTCAGCTGTTACAACTTTAAACAGTTGGGCGGAGCTAGCTGTCACTGCTAGCTCTGCCCAATTATTTATAAGTTGGCATCTGTCAAAATGCCATTCTGCTGTGGTTGTTCGTTGCAGCGGACGGGATGGGGGTTGTCATTTTTCTTTTTTTAATTATTTCTATTTCTTTTTTATTTTATTGAGTCATCGTGGACAATGCTGGACGTTGTGATTGACGCTGGGTGGTGGATCCATTTTTTTAAAAAAAAAGACTTGTCAAAAACATGTCTTTGGTTTTTGTTCAATTAAAGGATTTTTTCAAAAGTGTGGCCTCTTTTTTAAAACTTTGATTTAACCCTTTTGTGAATGGATAGGGGTACAAGTACCCCCTTACTCATTCACAAGGGGGGTGCATCTGGATGCCCCTTTATAAAGGGGGAACCCTCATGTCAATAAGCCCCCTACCCACACCCCCACAACCAATGCACCAGGGCTTGTGTTGAAGAGACCCTTGTCCCCATCAGCACGGGGCCAAGGTGCTTTTCCTGCAAACCTCACAGTTTAGTTTTCCTAATTAACCCCCCCTTAATAGGTCCCTTCTTTTTCCATGCCCAATAGCAGCCGCATGAGCTGCTATGGCTATTAATAATCTGCTGGTCTTAGATACAGACCATTAGTCAATTGTCACTGTAGCAAGAGACCCCTTTTGACGATTTACATCACTTTCATTAATCATTTCACAATATTCAGGCATTAATCAGTTATGAAAAGCTTGCTATTTTTAAATCTACTTTTGAAAATAGTTGTATCATTCTGAGACTGCCCATACTCATGCTTCTCATGCTCCAGCATCATAAAAGAGTGTTATTGCATGGCACATCAATAGGTAGACCACTCACAGAAAAGAGCAATAATTTTATTGATAACCCCTAGTGCTTTAAAACACTGCATGCTTAACTGTGCAATTCATACAAACCTTGAAAATCTGATGGTTTCCATCATTCAGAAGCAATTCAATAACATCAGCTTCTACTAACTCTAGACTCTAAACTATAGACAAACATTGCTTTCCACATCAACATCATATGTTACTTCTCCTGGCACAATAAATGCATTATGCTAAGACAACAAGTATCATCAACATTATGTAAACTTCTTTGTGAGTTTGTGACATTACAGTAAAGTAATTAGTAGCCAAATCAATGAAAATATTTGCTATCTACAACAAATTGTAAGAGGGAGACACACATTATTTTTTTCTTGCTTTCTGTAATATGCAAAGTGAAATTGTACACAGAATTTAATTTATCAAACTAAAATGTCTAAGCAGACCTCATATGCAGATGTTTATAACTACCTGGAAAACTTCAAAACAAGGGGACTTGCTGTTCCTGGAGTAACTAAGCCTAGTAGTTTCAGATGTGACCTAGACTGGGTTGATTTACTCAAGATAGATATTTTCAAACTTTTGTCAGTCTATAGCATTTTCACATTGAGCTGCCTTATCACTGTTTATGATCCCAGCCAATAAAACTTGTGTGTGTTATTTAAGCATATTTATGACTGTATGGGTAACATGCTGGATGTACACAGAGCAAGATGCATCACAGCATTGCTCAGAGGTTTTATAACAAATGATTAGCAATTCTGGCAGGGTTTTATTCAAAATTGGCAAATTTTGTTAAAATTTGTGAACCTGAACTTAGTTGCAAATCCTAGTGATGTCTATGGAGGGGTGAATCTTGTAGTTAAACTTTAGCCATTTTTAGAGCTGACAGGTATCTAACTGTAAACACAAGGCATGGGACACTGGACACTGCCATGGGGGACATGTACCAATGCAAAAAAAACCCACAGGGAGAAGGACTTTTTATGCCTGTACTCTTTTTTGGTCAATACTCCCTCAGATCTCTCTCAGTACTCCTAAAAATGTCCCATTGTGGCCAGATTGTCACTGCTTTATCTGCAATCACTAAATTATTAGTAAGAGTTTGAGAGAAGCTGGCCAGGCAGGACAGTTCTGCATCAGTGAAAAAGGGACAGCCTTAGTGAACTACAGGTCAATTTCTGTCTGCTGGACCATTACTGCTTGATGAAAAAGCATGTGTCATTGTTAGAACCACCTGCAAATAGCATTTTTGTTCAAACTAAAATTACTTGGATTGGAGTCCAAGTAAGTCCAAGAAAACAAAATAAATTCTACAGTCGACTATGCACTGTCAGTGTATGCTGTTGCTGAGGCTGTCTGTAAATGTGTATTGTTCGGTTACACCACCTACAGCTTTAAGGCATTTCCCTAACATGTTATAAAAGATTTCCTTTGTGTATTTTCAATGTTACCCTAGAAGCTGCATAGTGCTTGCTTGAGTTTACCTTGTTATGAGCCAGATCTTTGTACAGAGGTGGGGAAGGGTTCAACAACCATGGATAGACCGTGATGGGGATTCTTAAAGAGGAGAAAGACCAAGGGAGGGGATTGTAAGATCCTCTAAGGATTACTTTACATGTTTTTAGTAGAATGGCTTTTCTTATCACTGTTGCTTATGTATGTTGCTTTGTATTACCTGGCCTCTAAGCTCTCATAAATAGTCCCCTCATCACCCTCCTGTATTGAAACTGTATTGTTAAGGTGCCCATACACCTTACAATTATCTGCAGATTTTCTGTGGTCAGATGGAAAAAGTGCAACAGATTGCCCCAGGTGGAGATTCCTCCATCCACACAGTTAAGTGTAGATGGAGGAATCTGTTGCACCTTTTCCATCTGACCACAGAAAATCTGCAGATAATTGTAAGGTGTATGGCCAGCTTAACTGTACTGTCTCCCTCACTTTTGTAAAGTGATGCACAAGCTGTTGGCACTATATAAATCCTGTATAATAGTATTATTATTATTAAAAATGAAGCCAACATTCTCAAAGCCCACTATTGGTATACCAGCCCATTTGTCTAGTGTCGATTTAATAAGGCAACTTAACAGATAAATAAACATTTGTCAAAATGCTAGATCCTTTATTGCAATGCCGACTGCTGAATTTGGTTTCCCCGGGTATCACTCTACAATCAGTTTTAGATGTCATGAGGAAGTTTTTGCAAGATTTTTACCACTGCATTATCTGACCCAGAATTACAGATCTATAAAGTAAATGCTGTGAATGGAAGTGCATGTCCACAGTTCCACTTGAATCTTCAGACTAAGATGTCTGGTAAGGATAAGTTGCTGGAATAAGACTCTATTGTGACCTATGTGGTTGTATATGTAAACTGCAGCTGGAGTTAAGGAGCCTGTAAACAACATATTTTTTTGATCATACCAGTTTGTGAAAAATAGAATGTGAAAAAGACCAGAGAGCTCCACTTGCTGGCTAACAGGTAGGAACTATTAATACACAATATTTTATATTGTCTTGCCTGAGAAAAAAATAGTTTTTTTTTACTTTTTCAATGCTGACCATTATAAAGAAAATGAGAAAATATGTACAAAACCTTTTAACATTCCCTTTAATGTTGGTTCAAGGGTAGTACAACATGGGCTCATAGGCACAGAAGCATTTGTACTCACTGCACCCTCAGTACTCACAAAATTGACTTGATGGTTTGCCGTAGATGTGCCTAATAAAGAACCACACACCCTTTTGTATACAGAGAGCATAGAATACACTAAAGGCAAAATATTTTTTGTGATCACTTAACGTTACTAACTAAAATTATTTGACTTTCCTATGGCATGGAAGAAGCAAAAGAATTAAAAGCATTCTGAAATGTCATCAGTCATAAACAATAATTTAAAAAAATGTTCACATCACAGTGCATATGATCAAAAAAAGTTTGTAAAAATAAATGGCTATAACGATACAAAAAGTAAACTGTGCTTACTGGAAGTCTTGTGTCCAAACAAACAAATTCCACTGCTGAATCGCTTGTTTCAATCACCAAGTATATGAGCAATTACTGAGGCATCTTTTACAACAAAGGATTCCAGCCAACTGCAGCATGGAGAAAAAGAAAGAATACATTGTTATTGTAAAAATGACCCGAAAGTAAATTTTTTCACAGAAAGTTGAAAATGGATCCAAAATCATATTCAAATTAAACTCAAATTCTTAGATATGAATTCACTTAAATAAGATAAATGTTTTATTAATATGCTTGTATTTTGACATGCAAACTAATGACATACAAGGGCAAAATGGAAGTTTACACATGCACAGAAGGAATCTGAACCATTGCAAAGATAACCCCTAGAAAAGAACAATTCATTGCATATTAGTCATTGGAGCCCAAATGCTATTTAGTCATATACATCTCCAAGCATTGGTTTAAACTGGTGCTAAGTCTTAGCAGCTCTGCTCTGCTCAGTTTCATGGACAGGTTCTGTACATTGCCAAGTCTAGGAGTAAAATTGATCAGCTTCTTAAATTGGAATCCTTCTACTTTATTTTTTTTCGTTCACATATTTTTATTGAGGAACAAAGTAGCAACATTATAAGCAACAAACCGTAGGTAAAGAGTTATTAACAGTACGAGTGATTAGAACAGAAGAACCAATAACAATCAAAGTATACACAGTAGCCAGTATCATCCCAAAAAACAAAGAAATATAATAAGTATAGAGAGACGATGTTGAGTCCAATGGTAAAGAAACCAAGTAAATGTGATGCAGAAGGTAGGTTGCAAAGGAAAGGTGTAGGAACACCTAAAGAAAGCCTGCATCATGCGGGTGTAGGACAGTATGAGAGGCAAAAATATAATTGAATTACCGTGATAAGTAATGGGATGGTGATACATATTTAACAACCACCCAAATAGCAAGGATAACTTGCCACAAACTTGTGGCAGCGTTAAATTGTAATTCTTGATAACTTGCCGCACACATTCCTGCCAAGTTGTAGACTTGCAGAACACTCGCAGCACAAGTTCTAGGTGACACTTTTTGAATTTGTAGCAAATTTGTTTGACAAGTCTACAGCAAGAGTCCTGCAGGTCTTAGCAAGAGCTCTGCAAGCTCGCTGGTCTGGAGACTTGCAATGCAGACTTGCTGTAATTGTGCAACAAAATTGTGAATCTTGGCAAGTCTGCAATAGTTTAGCAAGTCATTTTCAAACTTGCAGCACCATTTCTTGCTATCTGGGCATAAAGAGGATGGAAGACAGGAGGCAAGAAAGAAAAACAGGGAAGAAAGAAGAGAAGAAAGATAAAGGTGAAGAGGGGTAAAAGGGAAGGAAGAGGGGCCCCGGGTAGTGATGGGCTCGATGTTCGAGCTGAACGTGAGTTCGACTCGAACATTGGCAGTTTAGCGTAGACACAAATTGTCAGGGCCTTCAGCAGGCTGTTCACCTGCCAAGTGCCCTGCAGGGCACTGTGCCTTGTGAGCCCTGAATGGCTAAAGCCTTGTACCTGACCACAGGTGGTTGTTCGTCGTGAGCAGACGGGACGGCGCTCGCTGTTTTTTTTTAAAATTATTATTTCTATTTATTTGTTATTGTTATTTTGTTGGGTCATCGTGGACCACGCTGGATGTCATGATTGGCGCTGGATTACATTGGTGAATCCATTTTTGTTTTGTTTTTTAATAAAAGACTTAGCAAGAACTTATCTTTTGTTTTCTTTCAAATAAAGGATTTTTTCAAAAGCCTGTCCTCTTTTTTACAATTTTATTTGACCCTTTAGTGAATGGGTAGGGGTACTCATTCACAAGGGGGGCCGCATCTGGGTGCCCCTTTATTAAAGGGATACATAAAGTGAATAAGCCCCCTGCCTGCACCCCCATAACCAACGCCCCAGGCCTTGTGGGGAAGAGGCCCTTGTCCCCATCGGCACAGGGAAAAGCTGATTTTCCAGGGGCGACCCTGGAAAAGCACCCTCCCAGTGCGAAGGGCATGTGGCCTGGTATTGCAGGGATGGGGGCGCTTTCCTGCCTTTCCTGCTCTGCCAGTCCTGTGCTCGGATCAAGGGTCTGGTTGGGAATTTTAGGGGGGACTCCAACCAGACCCTCAGTTTTTTTTACCCTATTTTTGGGGGTTGGGTTCCTCCTTAAAATTCCTACTAGACCTTAAGGGCCTGGTATGACTTTTGGGGGAACCCCACACTTTTTTTTTCTTTCTCTTTAACATGGGGTCCCTCCTAACATTCCTACTAGACATAAATGGCCTGGTATTGTTTGGGAGGGGGAACCACACACTTTTTTTTCCTTTTTAAATGTCATTTTTTTCTTTATAAATGGTATTTTTGCTGCAGCAGGTTCTATACATTGTACAGATGTGCCACTTTACAGGCAGTTAAAGGGGACCCCCCAGGCACGATATTTAAAGGATTTTTCCATTTTTATTGTTTCACTTTATGTGATGTTAAAATCACTGCTCCTTTAAAAACTGTATTTAAAAACAAATCATTGATTCCTGTTCCCCAGGGCAATATCCCCATACCCTTTTTATGGCCAATAAATTACATATAAGGCCTCAAAATGGGGACATTTGATTTATAAAGCTCTACCCCCACAGACTTGCATTGAGTTCGAGTTCGAATTTGAACTTTTCCCTTGTTCGAAAGTTTGAATTCAGGGGGGTGTTCGGACCATCACTAGTCCCGGGAGGTGGGTGAGGGTGATGAAGGAACATAAAAAATAAGGTATCACATATCAATAAGGCTGGCATCAATATAGGAGGAAGAAAACCCTCTATTTATGGATCCCAGACACGTCTAAACTTTGGCACAGTGTCACACAGTTTGGCAGTTTTTTCATTCACGAAAACCTCATGATGGTGGGCTTTAACCTCTGAGAAATTCAGTGAAGGAGAAAGCCATGCCTTTTGTTTGTTTAGCTGCGGTTAAGACATGGGTAAAAAGAGCAGAATGAGATTTAGAGAGTCCATCAGGACGCAAGTTGAGTAAAGTCGTGCTGGGTTGAAATGGGAGGGAGCAGTGTAGTAAGGAGTTGAGAAGTGAATAAACATTGCGCCAAAACAATTGTGCTATAGGACAATTCCACCATATATGAAGGAAAGTGTCTAGCTCAGAGCAATTTTGAAAACAGTTGGGAGAGCTATCAGGTATAACTAATGCTAACCTCGTTGGATGTAGTTCCATCTAAAACTTTATAATTAGTCTCTAAAGCAGCGGAGCATCGGGAAGAAGATTTAATCATTTCCCAAATCTGAGACTATTGATCAGGTTTTTAAGTCAAACCCAAATCTTGTGTCATTTGGCATGTGAAGGTTGAGAAGAGTTTGTTAAAAGAAAAGTGTATACCAGAGAGATTACTCACCTGGCATGAGGAGAGGTCTAGACAAACACGTTCATAAAGTGTAAAGGGTGTACGCAGCGGATGGGCACCCAATATAGAGGTAAGAATATAGTGAAATAATTCTGAATTGGGTAGACCATGGTGGTCACAAAGGGTCTGGAAGGGTATAATACCTGAGGAGTTGAAATGAGCTTGAAAATGGACTAACTGTTTGGAGGAGCAAATACAAAACATAGTAGGAAACTTCCAGGCCAGAAGAAAAGACGGAGTTGTGGAGGAAAGATAGGAGAGGCAAATGTGGGGAAAGAAGACCACCCGAGTATTTTACTGAATCCCAGATCTGTAGAGAATGAGCAGTAATCGGATTAGGAATGGGTGGTCTGTGTTTAGGGGTAACCAAAGTTTGTACACCTAGTGGGGCACAATTAACAGCCTTCAGAGAAATCCAAAGGGGAGCTTCAAAGTATGGTATTTTGGGAGAGGAGATAATTGTGCCGCTTGGTAATATTTGGTTATATTAGGGATTCCTAAGCCACCCAAGGATATGGATCGGAATAAAGTGCACTGGTCGACACGTGGCCTACGACCATCTCATATGAAATGCATGATCTGGTGTTAAAGGATATGAAGGATATGCAATGGAACCACCAGGCGAACTCAGATAAAAATGTAAGAGATTGGGCAAATATGTCATCTTAATAGCTGCTATACGGCTAAGCCAAGTGAGGTGGTAATGAGACCAGGCTACGAGAAGACTCTTTAATTTTCAAAATAGTGCAAGGTAATTGGGTGCATATAAAGAGCCATAAAAATCAGTAAGCTGAATTCCAAGAAACGACAGAGAGGAAGAGACCCAGGGAAAGGGAAAGGTGTCTTGTAAGTGTTGTACAGTTCAGGAGGGCAGAGATATATTGAGAGCTATGGATTTCTCTAAATTAACAGAGACCAGAGAGTACCCCAAAGGCATCTAGAGTGGAAAATAAGCTGGGGAGAGAGACTAGGGGGTTATTGAGAAATAACAAAATATCATCTGCAAACAGGCTCAATTTATGGTGATGGCCAGCCAATGGTATTACTGAAATATCAGGCTGATGTCGTATAAGAAGAGCAAGAGGTTCAATAGCCAAAGTGAACAGTAGAGGGAATAGGAGGCCAACCTTGCCTCGTTCCCATATCTATAGAGAAAAGTGGTGATTTAAAGCTTGCATATTGTACACAAGCAGTAGGAGAGGAATAGAGTGCCAAAATCCAAATGTGGAAGTTGGAACCGGACCCCCATTTTTCCAATACACAAAATAAGTAGGGCCAAGAGAGGGAGTCAAAAGCTTTTTTGATATCCAATGAGAGAAACATAGCAGGAATATTGCGAGAGTGAGCTAAGTGTGTCAGTGAATGCCATCGGTCGCTTGAATTAGAGGCATAAAGCCAACTTGATCTTTATGGATAAGCTGGCCTACACCAGAATTGAGCCTGTTTGCAAGAATTCTAGCTAACAATTTAACATCAAGGTTGAGTAGAGATATTGGATGATACTTGGACGAGGATGTGGAGTCAGTGTTAGGTTTGGGAAGCATACATACAGAGGCAGAAAGTGTATCATTACCAAAGGATTTACCTTGTCTGGTAGCATTAAAGGCAGAGACTAGGAGTATTGCAAGCAGGTCGGAACATTTTTATACAATAGAGGGCTAGAAAACCCTCAGGACCAGCTTGTTTATGCATTTTCAGAGTTTTGATGGCTGCAAGTAACCACTATGTCGGTAATGGGGGCATCTAGGAGATCCCTAAGTCCGGGATGGGGGGAGACAAATAGAGGAAAACTGTCTGTCAGCAGCTTCAGGGGTAAAAGCACACCCAGGTGCATAAAGATGAGCTTGGTGACGTTCGAACTCAAGAACAATAGTAGATGGGTTACAAGTTACAGGTGAAACTCGAATAATTAGAGTATCGAGCAAAAGTAATTGCAGTAAGTGCTGCAAAAGGGGCCCAAACCAAGTACTGAGTACATATGCATGCTTGTACTTTTTAGAGGTCCGATATTGTTCTATGTACAATCCTTGTTTTATTGATTGTTTTATTGATTGCATGTAATAATCTACTTTTTTGAGGTTGTGGATTTGGGGTTCTTGGGGTTTTCATGAGCTGTAAGCCATAATCATCACAATTATGACAAATCACGGCTTGAATTATCTTGCTTTGCATGTAATGAGTCTATCTCATATATTAGTTTCACCTTTTAAGTTGCATTAGTGAAATAAATGAACTTTGCACGATATTCTAATAATTCGAGTTTCACCTGTATAGTACCTTGGGAAGTGCATAGCACAAGAGGTTTTCTAGTTGGGTGAATATTGCGAAAGGGAGTAGCTAAAAGCGTATCTTGTTTATTAGTCTTTAAGTAAAACTGATGACAAGTGTGACACATTTGTCTATCTATATCATATATCAACAATAAGTCCAAGAGGGAGTGGTGGAGGATGTCAGTAGTGATGAGAGGGAGACGGTGACCGCATCATGGTCTGACCATGAAATAGGATGGATGGTAGAGGAAAGCACTGAGGAAAGCATAGTAGGTGAAAGGAAGATATGATCTATTCTTGAGAGAATGATGATGGGGGGAGTAAAATGTATAATCACGGGTGGAAGGATGAAGGTCTCGCCAAACATCAATTAGGGAATGCTGAGTTAAAAGGACTCAGAAAAAGGTCATGAAAAAATGGGATAGGATTGGAATTAGGGGCTTAATAGAAGGTTATAGTGACTTCCTGATCAAATAGATGACCTAAAAGGATATAGTCCCACAGGATCAGTAATCTCTCTGCTGCACACAAAATTTATATTTCTAGGAAACCCAATTAACACACCTAATATTTTTCAGGTTTAGCAATAGTCTAGGCTAGCCATCATTGGTTCCCATACCCAGGGGCGGACTGACAACACATGGGGCCCCCGGGCAATATAAGATTACGGGGCCCCCTTGTGCTCCGCCCATATACAAGCCCCACCCACAAGGGTTGCGTGCTTGTCTCACCAGGGTTGCGTGCGGTTCTCACCAGGGTTGCGTGTGGATCTTACCAGGGCTGTCTGCTTGTCTCACCATGGCTACCTGCTTGTCTCACCAGGGTTGCGTGCGGGTCTCACCAGGGCAGCGTCCGGGTCTCACCAGAGCTGCGTGCTTGTCTCACAAGGGCTGCGTGCTTGTCTCATCAGGGCTGCATGCTTGTCTCATCAGGGCTGCGTGCTTGTCTCATCAGGGCTGCGTTGGTGGCTGGGTCAGAACATAGCTGTGCGGAGGGTGCGGGCGGCTGGGTCTCACGATGGGTGTGCGGGCTGTGGGAAGGAGGAGGAGCTGTATGGTATAGGTGCTTCCTTTTTTTACTGCAATGCAGAATGGCATAGGCTAGAGAGGACTACACATGACAGCAATACTTTAAACAGCAATAGCATTACTGTATAAAATACTGCTGGTATTTGTAGTCCCATATAGAGGGTGCTATTATGCATTGCTACAATGCAGAATGGCACCTGCTATAGAGGACTACAAGTACCAGCAATACTTTAAACAATAATCACATTACTGTATAAAGTACTGCTGGTATTTGTAGTTCTCTATAGAGAACTACAAGTACCAGCAATACTTTATACAGAGGCTCCAGGCTGCCGCATCACGTACCTGGCTGCCTGCAGCTCCTCTGGCTCCCTCCTCAGTATCCGGCGGCCGGCGGGCCCCCCCCATCTCTGCGCTGGCAGTAGCGGTTTGTGTGCGTGGGATCCTGGGCCCCACCACCACCACTCCGCAACTTCCTCTCCGCGGCCCGGATCTGTGTCCCCATCCTGCCATCACTCTGCCCATCTTACTCCCTTCATGCAGGCCCGGAATGCTGGGAACACTACCGATCCCAGCAGGATGTGCGCAGGGTGACGGTGAAGGTAAACTGTAATGGGGGAGAAGGGGCCATAGGCCCCCTACTGGCCAACATCACTAATTGATTCACGTACCACGGGCAATAGGAGGTGCTTCTATGTTGATTTTCAGTCAATGACAACCTAGCACAACATATTTGCTATCCAGGGCACTGTATACAGGCAGAGACTCGATCGGCTGCTGTGAGGAAGAAGCCGGGACGAATCTCACTTTCACTTTCCCACACAGCACTCCTCTGCCAAACCCCCTCCCCTTCCCCCGTCTCACCTCGCAACTGTAGGAGACACTCGTCTGCAGCTGCGGCTGTCAGATGAGACTGTGTAAACCGATGGCAGGGTATGCTGTGAGGCTGGAAGTAGGGCAAAACAGATCTGGAGGGGAGGGACAGTGATGGGCCCCCTTCTGGCCGCGGGCCCTCGGTCCGTGCCCGAATGCCCGAATGGTCAGTCCGCCCCTCCCCATACCATGTTGATGTAAATTGCAGAAATCACACAAAATGGCCAATGGCCCTCACCACTTCCGAGGTCACGCTTGCAGTGGTGATATTCATCAGCAAGAGACGGGCTTCTCCTTTCTCTCAAGCCAATACTTTGCTGGTCCTAAAGCCATCTGCTGTCCCCTTGGAGGTAGTTTCTGGTCACAGGAATATGCTGGAAACTCTCTGTAAATGTCTTCAGGCCTCCCGCCCATTGCTGGGCCTTCTGGGATCCCTCACTGTACTGGCTCGGCCATTCATCCAGGCTGCAATATCCCCACTGTAACGGTAATGAGGTAACCCACTGAAGCAATCGTCCAGGTGACACTGAGCGCAGCAGACCTAAAGGAAGGCTCTCTCTGTCTCTGGAGGTCCTTCAGTCTGCTTACAGTACACTTCCATTAGAAGCACACACAGTATGTGGCCTCCAGTGCGCAAGCGGCAGCCGCACACCTCTGTCTCCTTTGCAGGGCTCTACGGGACTGAGCAGCCCCAGCCGAGAATCACCCCTCCTCTCCAGACACACAGCATCCTGGGAATTGTAGTCTCCACTTTCCCCCACAGCACAACTGCAATTCCCATAAGTCCCTGCATCATAGACAGGGCAAAGGTTAGTTAATTTACAATCAAATTATTATTTATTGACGTAGCAACATATGTATATAGGGGCTACACAAGATTGCAAGAATAGTTTAGAGTTCCCTTCATTTACTGATGGTAGATGGTGTAAGGTCAGTAAAAACTTGGTAAGTAGATCCTTGGAAGGAGAGAGATTGATGATTATGGGCAGCTTGAAGAATTACTTCTTTGGTGTGGTAAAAGAAAAAATTAGCCACGACATCACGGAGTGGGCCATCAGATTTTTTTTACCCTGGAGCATAGAAGTGACAGTTGACTGGAGATCCACAACATGCCTAGGGATGCCCCGAAAAGTGTAGATTCGATCGGCGGGAACAATTTTCCATCAAGCTGATGATTATCATCCTTAAGCCTGTCCAGTTTTTCTCCTGGTGAGGAGAGAGTGTTCTCAGCATCCTCCATCCGTAGTTTCCGTTTGGCAGTACAGTAGTTCAGTTCACATATTTCCCATGTGAGCAGGTCAGCGATCTGCTTGGAGGTGGCTTGTAGTCCTTTATGCAGCATACGATCAATGTTGCTGAGAAGATTTGCGGGGCGGTGAGGGAGAACTGGGTCTACTATCATCTGGATCATCTCCACGGAGCAGAGAAGGATTAGAGCACATGTCGGAACCATCGGAGGAGGAGGCTGGCACCATCTTAGCAGCAGCGAGAGCCAGAGCCTCTTTGATAGATAAACTCTGGGGAGTCTTGTGGTGGGAGCTGGACTGAGGCATCGTAGCTCGAGCAGTAAGTCAAGTGTCTGCCAGCCGTGGGAGACTAAATAATCCTCTGCAGGATGTGTTATGTGTCCAGTTGTGCCAGGGAGATGCAGAGCAGAATCAGAAAGTGTCCACTATCTTCCGCTGCGCGCATGCGCCCAGGTTTATTTACATTTTAATGTAATAAAATACCTGCATGCTGCTCTGAGCTCCTCCTTGACTGCCAGGTGAACTTCAAAATTCCCTTCTACTTCTCATAGAGTATTTAAAGTTTATGTAAACTCTAAATTATCCCTTGTCTTATTTGCTCCCTTTTGGTCTGTTAAATATATTATTAAAAGTGTTTTGTTGCAATTGTTGTAATGCTGGAAGTGCACCTCCTGTGCACTCTGCCTATGCTGTTAACAGTTGAATTGTTCCAATTTTTCTCTGTGGACTACAAAACACATCTTTCCGGTAGTAGGAATGGTAAGGAAAAAGGAAGTTGTACTGTTATCTTAACATACTTTTTGGCCCAGGGTAACATCCTTGCTCCTCCACAGGCACAGCAAGGAGAGTGAATACTGTAGTCACCCCTGGACAGTAGGTGTGTTCATAGTGGGATTTTTCAGGTAAAAATAAAAAAGCCTCAAAAAAAATAAAACAGATGCAGCCACCACATCTAAGGACTGGTAAGCTGCAATATATTACATTTTTATTATCAGGTTTAGATATGCTTTCACACTGTGTTGCTGGTTATACCACTGCTAACATTATTATCCTTCCACATCCACCTAGCAGCATTCGACAAAACACAAGCCGCGACAAAGGGGACAGTTCTGTGCCCCAAAACACATTGGATGCACCTACAAATCATGTTGAAATGACTGTAGTTGAATAATTTTTTTTGGACGTTAACCTCATGGTGTGATACTCCCATTCTTTGTCCTCCCTTTAAGCAATAAAAAAGTAATTTTAGTCATAAGACTTTGGTAACAATATTGAGGGTAACTATCTAAGGTTCCATGAATTACATATAAGTTCTGCTGAAAAATGCATTTTGCACAAACATTTCCTTTTTTCCAAATTAACAGAGGTTAACAAATAAACCCAGCAAATAAAATGATATACTATAAGTTATGGGACCAATCTATCTTAGAAAAATAAAAAAAATGCTCTCAACTTGAGGTGGGGGGAACTTTTCCCTATTGCTTAAGTGGATAACTTTCATTTCATGGTTTACTGCTGCCAATACTAGCTGAGCCTTTCTTCCTTACATCGTATAATAAAATTGCAATCCATTGGTTCTATTATATTGCATTTTATCATTATAATTGAAACATACAACATGATTGTAGATGTGTTTCTCTCTCTATTCATGCTGCCTGTGTGTGTCAGTGTTGTCACTGTCAGCAGTCAACAGGCAATGTTTTGATACTAACTGCCACAAAAGGCAGAGTAAGTAGAGTGGGCATGAGACTAGTGGTTAACATCAAGGCATCCATGCAAGAACACCTAATTACCTTTCCCCTGAAAACATATTTAGTATGTAGTGAACTTCTTCTTTATAATACCACTAAATACATACACAAATTTATGGAAGAAAATTACTATAGCAGTGCTTAACCCTAAACACGTTTTTTTCTCTGCTGGAATCTCTCAGTGAGTTGCTAAAGCTGTCATTGACCCTGGTAAGAGACCATTTACCTTGCCACATATATGACAGATTGTGCCGTGCCTTATGGTTAACAATGGCCCTTGGCCAGCATAGCTCACCCAAAGCATTAGTTCATGACTTCCAAAATATATGACCGTAGTTGGACCACTGCAGTCAACAGGTTTTATTTATTTTACTAAGTGAACTGAATGTATATTTAACTAATTTCTAAGATTGTAAGTGTTGGGTCCTGTCGAAATGTGTTAAGTAAAAGTTTTTCAAATTCAAAAACAGTAACCAGGCAACTCACTGGAACAAAATACAGTTGTAAATAGCTAGATATGTAGCTAAAATGCCAGTATTTTTTTTATAAATATACACTTAATCTTAAAAAGAATTGTGGAAGAAAAGAAGACTGTTGAATAATTCAAACTGAATTCTTGGTTTCAATGCCTGATGGTGATATACAGAGGTCATTCATAAGATCAGAAACTGGTTTTAAAACCTTTTCCTTTTCAGTTTTATCACTGCATCCTGCATTACTGAAGTTCAATTCCCAATGAACCTTAATCCATTCTTCTCATATGCAAATCATGATGCCAAGCAAAATCCATGCTCGCGTTCTTGAAAGTTTGCGGTTGTCGATTTTCTATGAATTCTGTGGATTTTTTTTATAAAAAGTACATTTTAGTATTTAGATGAATGCCATCTATTTTCAGCCATCCTTTGATCACTATGGCTTTTCTGTAGACATTAAAGGCAAATTCCGAGGTGAGTGAGGATAACAAAAGGTTTTGTGTATTCTTTAGGTATTTAATGCAATCTGACACTATGATCTTCTTAAATGGGTAATCTTAAATTGAATAGCAGGCATCTTTATCCATTATCTGTTATTTATTGGCGTTATATGAAAAAAAAGCCATACAAATCTATTATTAAAAAATGTTGGAGAAGATGATCAGGCATAAAAAGTTCATTATGTCATTCATATATAATGGGTAATCAGGAGAAATGTTAGATAGAATACAGATAGCATCACAAGTGAGATAATGTCAGAATTATGATTCACTAGCTCCTGTTCCTCAGCCAATTCTTCTATGTTATCTCATTGCAAATTATAACACACTTAGTGCACAAGTCTACTGTATAGTAGAAATTACTGTAATCAACAATCATACTGAAACCTGATCACTGCAAATCAGTGTCTGTTATGTTTCTGACACAGGCTGCCAGAGATCTATTTTTACTACTGCAAGGAAAATATATTTCTGAGAAAGTTATCGTGAATGCTTCAGTTGCTATGAAATGTGCTTTAATTTAAAAAGGTCCCTCCATCTACATTCTCACAAACAGTCTTTCACTTAACTCTTGCACCTGTACCAGCCACCAACGGTCTATTT
Organism: Nanorana parkeri; assembly: GCF_000935625.1. Lineage (NCBI taxonomy): Eukaryota > Metazoa > Chordata > Amphibia > Anura > Dicroglossidae > Nanorana > Nanorana parkeri. The sequence goes on from NW_017307013.1 coordinate 288,117, forward strand.
AAGTAGCACATATCAGTCAAAAGAAAAAAGCAAGAGGGAAAGAATACCCACTCATCTCACCAATATTATGACTGGATCTACAAAAATGGAGCCAGATGTGGCCATTTCTCAAACACATGTAATTCACTTGTTTTAAGTAAAAAAAGGAAATGATTGGACATATAGCTAGATTATGGGAAATTATTTTATTAACTTAGATAAAGTTTAATAAAAAGGCAAATATGTGTTAATCAGCTGAAAGACGGTACTCATAAATACAAATTTGCAAATTTTTACTGAACTAAAACAAAAATATATGCATGCATTCCTAACGTTAATGTTAGTTGTTTTCCCTGTTTTTTTCTTATTTGTGTGTCTTCTGACTTTTTGGATTACACTATTATAGGGCTATTACAACCAATATGTATACTTCTAAAATATTGTTTTTATATTCTGAGTATTTGAACTGTTGGAAAATACTAAATAAACAGATGCTACCAATCTGCAATCAATCTACTAGTGCAAATTTCAATAGTTGCTGTGGGGTATAGTTCAGCAATAAGCTAACAAATAATTTCTAGCTATACTAGTAAATTTGTATTTCTAATAACTGTTTTGGTGTGCCTGAACATAATGAAGTAATCTACCCCTGTCCCTGATTCAGTTGTGTCAGCTTTTGCTCATCTGAGATGATGGGGCTTGCTTGCATAAAAAAAAGGAAGAGGAGAGGATAGGGTGGTACCAGCTGGTCAAACTGTATTAATGTTAAAAGAAAACAAATATCTATATACATAATACATTTTAATTGTACCTTTTCTGTGAAAATCAAAGGAACACAAAACCTTAAGCATCTTAAAGTTAAAGTTAGTACTTTAATATTGAGGTTTTGGATGGAGTGATCCTTCTGGGAGAAGTGATGTCCTACTGGAGTGCAATATTCATCCTCTTTGTGGTTCTTGATCGAGCTCCTGTGTAGGTTCAAAATATATAGGGAAAAGACTATTTCTAAAAAGATTAAATCTGCCCTAAGAACACCACGGGAAAGACTGCTACAGTACAAAGAGAAGAAAAACCAAACCAGGACCCCTCTTGTAGTTACCTACAACCCTACTCTAGAGGTAATACGCAAAATCATCAAAGATCTACAGCCAGTACTCTCAGAAGACCCCATACTTAAAGAAATATTCCCTCAGCCCCCAATACTGGCTTTCAAGCAACCACTGAACCTGAGAAGAAAATTGGTACGCAGTAAGCTGACCCCAGAACAGGCGCTTACACAGAATGGCACAGTACAATGCAATAAACCCCGCTGCAAACTTTGCCAACATATATGTGACAGAAATACAGCGAGTCACAATAACAAAGCGTACACCATTAAGGGGTCATACTCATGCACATCTGCTAACGTGGTG
>NW_017307013.1:289859-298111 GCF_000935625.1 Nanorana parkeri
TATATACAGTGTATGTGTGTGTGTGTATATATATGTATATATATATATATATATATATATATATATATACATATATATATATATATACACACAGTACCTCTTCCTGACTTGCAACACTTGTGTGCCTTCCTGCAGGAATGGGAGCTTAAGATTTTGTGATAATGCACTCCAGTTCTTTGCAAGACTGAATTTATATGGGATTTCAAGTGATCCCAGGATGCAGTGGTGAAGCATGGTGATGTTACCAGTGCCTCCTGGGCAATTTGTTTGTTTACAAATGCCTTTTTACAGGCATTTGTGTTCAGGGAGCAGGGGGCTTGCAAAAAATCACACCTTCTGTTTGGCATGGAAGGGACACTATTACTTTGCTTATTCAAATGACAGTGTCTGTGAAAAGGCACCACATCCATTGATACCCACCTTTCCAGTGCTCCTTCCTTCATTGCAGCCACTACTAAAATACCCAGTGTCAGAGTCTAGAAGCAGAACTTATGTTATACCTCAGTGATTGGCACCTTGACCAGAGCACTGTCACATAGGAGGAGGTTTTCTGCTTCCTAATACGCAAAGGCAGGAGTGGAGAGTGACCACTCAGTGATGCATATTAGTGGTTGGGGCAGGCTTTTCACAGCCACTGTCATTTAGTTCTAAATAGCTCCCAAATGTCCCATTCACACTTGTGCATTGCATTAATATTACTGCATGCACAGCAACATCTATACTGCAATCCATTGTTATGTCATTCAGTCATGTCACTCAGTCATTTCACTCAGTCATGTCATTCAGTCATGTCATTCAGTCATTCACTCTAACACAGTGCTGAGCAATATAAAGCACTGCAACACAGCGAAATGTATATGCAGTGTTTTCTAACATAGTAACATAGTCAGTAAGGTTGATTAAAGATACAGGTCCATCCAGTTTACCCTATATTTGTGTGTGTGTGTGTGTTTACATGTAACTAATAGTTCCCATGTCCCTGTATACTCTGTATACTGAAAAAACCCATCAAGTGTTTCTTGAATGTAACAAGGCTTTCAGCTGATAACACTATCTAGGTTATGGAACTCCACATTTTTACTTCTCTGGCAGTAAAAAACTCTGCTAGATTTTCATGTGTGTCCCTGGTGCTTGGCTGTCAGCCTATGGGATTCCACAGGGCTGCAGCCAATCTGCACACCTCCTCCCTTACTTAGCACTCCCTCACTTGTTGATTTTTGTTCAAGCAACAAGTCCTATCCCTTGTGCTGGACCCCCTGTGATCTCGTGTCCATTTCTGGTTCCCTGCGTTACCTATCTCTCCTCTGCTGTGGTCCGCTGTGCTTTAATACTGTCCTGGATTCCTGTGTTGGCTTTTTTCCTCTTGCTTCCCTGTATCTTCGTGGTCCCTGTGTGACTCCAGTGTGCCCAGTAACCTCTCTGTTGGCTTTTCCCGTTTTGCTCTTTCTTGTGCCCCTGTTTGTTACAGTTCCTGTGGCTCCTGTGTGTTAGCTTCCCACCTTGCTTGTATGTTCACACCCCCTTTTCTGTGTCTTGCAGTACAACACACTTTCCGCTGGCGTTATCTTTGTGCACGGCGTCTGGTACTTCCATGGCCGTGCTATGCATGTCTCGCATTGCACAGCTTTCGGTGTATTCCTATTTGTGTCTTTCTGTGCCTTCCCCTGTGCATATCACCTAGAGTGCCTATAGTTCCATGTTGTGTACACGCAGTATCCTTGCCTGTACTTGCACCATCCCTTGTGTGCTTTTTCCCTGCTATACATGTTTCCAGTGTGAGCCTTGATTCCTTGTGCTCCCAGTGAGCTTCTGCTTGTCCAGCTAGTGGATGGTTATCCCCTCATCAGTGAGCACTTGCACCTGCACTTACCTGATAGTCTGTCTTCCTCCTGTGTGGCTGCTTGTTTTATGCAGCCTCGCTCAAGTGTATTTCAGACAGCCGTGTTGTGGTTTACCTCCTGCTCGTGCTTCCTGTGGTCATTTTGCTCTGCACTGTAGTGCACCTCCCTCATTTCTCCATTGCATTTCCCTCTGCTGTTCCTGTGTATCTCTTGTCCCTGTGGGTACACCTGTTGTGGGTTCCCTTCTGTTTCTGCTTCCTGTGTCACGCATGTTCCCTGCATCTTCCCGTTAGTGCCTCTTTTCTGTACCTTGTATCCTGTACATATCCTGTGTCTTGTCCAGTGTGCTGTAGTTCCTGAGTACCCGCTGGCACTGTGCCTGCACGGGTGTGTCAGAGAGCGCAACCTGGGAGCTGCCCTGCAGCTCAACATCCACACCATCAGTGGCTCTGGTGAAGACCAGGTGGCTCTTTAGATCCTGTGACTCTGGCACACCTGCATTTGTTGTGCAGTCACACTGTCCTTGCATCTTCCGAGACCTGTATCACTGCTCATTCCTAATTTGGTCCCAATATACTGCTCCGTCATACCCGGAGCTCATGTGCCTCAGTGTCCTGGTCCCCAATTTGTGACAAGTCTCTTACTGTTCCCTGAAATATTTTGCATACTTTTAAGCTCAATAGCCTTTAGTTATGAAGTGCACATCTTGTCCCTTTTTTGAAAATCAGTACCACATTCGGTGTCATTAAAGTGTCTGTAAAGATTAGGAACAGTGGTCTGGTTATGACCTAGCTAAGTTCTTTGAGGACTTGCGGATGTAAACCCTTTGGTCCAGTAGACTTGTTTACATTCAGTTTTTCTAAACTCTTTTTTACTCAGATCTCTGTCAGTCACTAAGGTACATATAATCTATTGTTATTAGTAGGGATGCACCAATACCGATACTAGTACCGGTATCTGTGCCGATACCAAGTATTTGGGTGAGTACTCACTTGGTGTCGAGGGAGCATGTAGCTCGCTTCCCAGCCAATCAGGAAGCCAGGCGGTGAGTCATTACCTACCCCCCCACCCCCCCAGCTTTCTGATTGGCTAGAAAGCAGGCCCCATGCTTCCTCATCACCTGGTGATGAGGGAGCATGGAGACAGCTTCCCGTCTCATCAGGAAGCTGGGCTGTGAGTCATTACACGCCTCCTGGCGTCCTGAATGGGACTTCCGGTATTGGTATTCGGTATCGGCGAGTACCAAAACTAAATATCGGCACTCGTACTCGGTACTGAAAAAACAGTATCGGTGCATCCCTAGTTAAATTTGTTTTTATTTAGGTTTTAACATAGATACAGGGATATAAAACAGAACAAAATTAAATAATATAATTAAATAATAATATAATCCGAAGGAAAAGGGAAAGAGGGGAAAAAAAAGGGGGAAAAGAGGGAAATCTTATCTCATACTCATATTCGTGCTCATGCTCACAGGAAATGAAGAACATCAGGAAGTGTGGTATCGCTCCTGGTTCTCTTGAGTATTTGCCAGGGGGACCACACCTTATCAAATTCGGGAATATTATTATGCAATCGAGCCGTTAGATATTCCAAATTATGGACATCATGAATCCTTCGCAGTAATTCTTCATAAGACGGGGGTGTAGATTGTCGCCATTTTAAGGCTATAAGGCATCTTGCTGCAGTGAGGACATGGTTGGTGAATTTGGTGGTAAATTTCAAAAAATGTGGAATAGGAAGGCCTAAGAGTAAATATACAGGGTCGTCTGGTATAGTCTTATCTAATAATCTTTGGAGCATAATCATTATAGACTTCCAGAAAGGACGTATCTTGGGACATTCCCAAAATATGTGGAGTAAGGTGCCCTTTAATGTCATACATCGCCAACATGCTGGTGATAGCAAAGGATTCATGTGATGTAACAAGTCTGGGGTGCGGTACCAATGGTATATAATTTTGTACTGATTTTCCTGGTATAAAGTACAGATTGAAGTTTTACTAGCGTTAGTCCAGATGTCCTCCCATTCCTCCATGTCCAGTGTCCGGCCTAGAGCCCTCTCCCATCTACACATATAGTTATGCTTCGGAAAAGGAACAACACAAATAAAGTTAAGTAATTTATAACTGTCTGTTGTCAAGTGTTTACGAGTGGGGCCTTCTAAGCACAGTTTTTCAAATGGTGTTAGTGGTGAAAAACTAAGTGAAGAGGAAACTGTGTATGCGAAATGTTTGATCTGAAGAAATGTAAAAAGGGATTTATCCCTAGTTATTAGTATTACTATCTAGTTTATTAAACCTATGTATCTCTTCTGTATAGACTAAAGATAATAATGTATATTTTACATCTGCTTTCTCCCTGTCACTAGTAACTAAGTTCCCCTGTTCATGTTTTATGGGGCCTACATGTTCTTTCTGTACTCTTTTACTATTTATATATTTGTAGAATTTCTTAGGATTTCTCTCTGTAGCTATGTTTTCACCATAGTCAGTTTTACCACATTTTGTGATACAATCCTTGAAGTGTCAAAATGCTGACTCATCTTTCTTATATTTTTTAAGGCCTTTCTTCTCATATATACAGTATGTCTTTTTACCTTACTATTTAACCACTCACGTTTTTGTTCCCAATTATTAGTGTCATAAAGGAAATGTTTCAACTTCTGTATTGTCAGAACGTTATTACCATATGATTACTGTTTCCCAAGTTGTCCCTTGTTTCTACATCTGCAATCAACTCTGTATTGTTCAAAATTAGGAAATCCAACAGAGCATTTTTTTCTAGCTGTGGCTGCTACCACTTGTCCCATAAAGTTTTCTTCTAGCAGGTTGAATAAGTGGCAAGCCTCATTTGAGTGTTTGGTTCCATTTGCCCAATCAATATCAGGATAGTTGAAGTCCCTCATAATTATAACATTGCCTTGCTTCCCCACTATTTCTATTTGTGGGAAGAATTTAAGCTCCCCCTCCTTTTTTAGGGGGCCTGTAGCATATACCCACCAATAATTTACTTTTATTTTTGCTCATTTTGAACTCCAGCCATAAGGATTCTGCACTGTCCCCACTCTCGTAAGTGATGCCATCATGCACATTCACTTCTAGATCATTCCTGATGTACAGACATACCCCTCCCCCTCTTCTTCCTTCCCTGTCCCTCCGAAATAGAGTGTATCCCCAATATTTGCAGCGGTGAGCCATCTAACCAGATTTTTGATATTCCAAATTCAAAATCTTACTTGAGTAATATAAATTCTAGTTCTTCAATTTTGTTTGCCAGGCTTTTAGCATTTGTGAACATACATTACATTTTTCTTTACTAGTGTTTAGTATTTTCTTATTGATTCCTATTAGACTGCAATTTGCTTCAGCCAAACTTTCTACTCTTGTGTAATGTAGTTTCCCTGTCATCTGTTGTGATCTCCACTTTTTCTTCTATTTCCCCCACATCCATGCTATGCAACCTTTTAGCTCCCTGCTCACTGCCCAGAATAGTTTTTGATCCCTCCCCCAATTTCTAATTTAAAAGGTCCTCCAACCTTCTTACCATTTTCTACACCAACCGAGCTACACCCACCCCACTTAGGTGCAGTCCATCCCTACTGTAGAATCGGTAACCGAACAAAAAGTCAGCCCAATTCTCCATTATCCCAAATCCCTCCTTAGTACACCAGTTCCTCAGCCATTTGTTTAGCTCTCTCAGCTCCAGTTGTCTCTCTGGTGTGGCTTTGGCACCAGCAGTATTTAGAGAATACCACTGTCTCTTTACCTTTAGTCTATCGCCTACCGCCTTAAAATCTTTCTTAAGGACACACTATCCTCTGACTTTGTCATTTGTAGTAACATGTACCTTGCTGCATTGTAAAAAGTGGTCATGCGGGCCGATTTACATTTATGACTTGTGGTAACATGCATTGCTGCATTTTGTTACCAAAATCAAGGTGCATTGCGTCTAAAAAACAAGGTCATGAGCATATTTTAGGCATGTTAGGATGCATTGGCAGCCCAATCATTTTGAATTGACTGCTGTAACAGGTCTGGTATGGGTTTTAAGGGGGAACCGCAGGTAGAAACATAAAATAAAAATCACATGGAGTTCCACCAAAATCCATTATCAGACCCTTTTCTTAGCATGCAGTTTGATCAGGAAAGGGGGAAGGAGCATGCGCCAACCTCTTAGGAACCATACCAGACCACATGCCTTCAACATGGGGGGGTGCCTTCCCAGGGTGGACCCCCAACAAGGCACATTGTGCCTTTTTTTTGAGACAAGAGCCAATTCCTCACAACCCTGGCCTGGTGGTTGTGGAGATCCGATTGACTAATTGGAATCTGGAAGCCCCCCACTACTCATTGACAAAAAAAAGTGTGAATAAAGACTTTTGATCTAGACATATGATATGTCCTTCATTAGAAATTAAGAAAAAACAAAGTCCTATGCTGTCCATCTTTCACCAATCATGTCATCCAGCAATGTGGATTCACGTCAATCATGGTGAACTACGCCTATCGACCCGCCCACACCCGACGAACACTAGCACCGAATGCCAGCTTCTCCGAGCTGTCATCTCTAACATAAATGAAGGAGTGGGGAAAAAGTTTAAATCATTGACCAAATATGGTCATACCCATATTTGGGTAAAGATGTCACCACTATCCATGCTTTTTTGCTTATGTGACCTGGGATTCTCAGCCATGTAAGTGATTGAGCTGGGTGATGTCAGTTGCTGCTGAAGATGCTCCCTGAGCAAACATTGACAGCAGGAAGGTGTCATGTGTAATAGTGGTAGAAATACTGCTATTGTATATGATGTTCAGCTCTCACTGAACGTAGTAAATATCTGCCATTTGCACATACACTCATCTTTAGCAGTCAGGTGCTCTGAGCAAGAGAGTCTTTTCAGTTCTATTACTTTTGAAAATAATATGTGAAGCCCCTGCCTTGTGGTTGTTACCCAGGTATAGATTGTGCCCTGGAGAGTGCTGTTTATAATGGCTGCTCCCCTGAAGAGAAAATTGCTCCCCATAGAGTGGGTTCCCTTAGAGCAGTGGTTCTCAACCTGGGGGTCGGGACCCCTTCGGGGGTCGAATGACGATTTGCCAGGGGTCGCCTAGCGGCTTCCGGCCACCCAGGAGAGAAGCGATTCCTCTGCTCTTTTTTTGTTCAGTCAGAAAAGAAAAAAAACTCTCATTGAGCAGACTAAACCTTTCCAGGAGAAAGTTTTTTTGTTTTTTTTCGACAGGGTTAAAAGTAAACCTGCCGCTCCGTGTGCACAGTGAGAGGGGATAGCAGTCTTCCCCTCTCACCTGTCACAGAAGTTCCAGCACAGTGCTGTGCTAGGACTCCTGTATTGGAGGTGACAGGGTCAATAAAGAGAACCTGTCACCTCCAATTGCTATTACAGAGGGGCTTGTTACCTCTGTGTGACAGCAATGAAGTTAAGTGGAAAAAAAATAGATAAAAAATTATTAAAGAAATAAAAATAAAATAATTAAAAAAATAAAAAAGCGATTCAAAAGAAATAAGAAACAAATTATTAAAAAATAAACAATAATAAGGTGAGAGTCCTCCTCAGCCCTCTCCTAGCGCAGCAGTGTCAGTTTTCCCACCACGCTGCCAGATGTCGCAGCAGCAGCCGCGTCATCCCTAAATTTTACCGTTGGGGGTCACCACTACTTGGCAAATGTTACCAAGTGGTCCCGGCCCTAGAAAGGTTGAGAACCACTGCCTTAGAGAGTATTTTGGTTCTCTTTGTTTTCTCTCTATACAAACATACAGTAAACTCCCCATTATATGGCTTTTAAGCAACCGGCACTCTCAAGCAAGAGAGTTACTATTATCTATCAAGCAACCAGAAACTACATTTATCTAAGACTTACCGATCCTTGGGGGTGCTGGATAACTGGGAGTTTACTGTATTCGTTACAATTGCTGACCTCCTTCTGAAAATGCTAACCTGGCTATCATGCTGATTGTCTTGCCTCCATTCTGAGTCACCATCCTGGAAGTGTGAAGATCAGGTGATCTAACATTATTTTTACTTCCCTAGTTCCATGCTTGTCCCAGGTCAGTGACTCAGAAAACACTGAATACATACAAAGTCAGTCAGCTATGTATAAGGAGATCATCATTTGTTGCCCATATATTTCTCTCAGTACAGATGTCCTTTAAGCAGATTTAAATAAAAACAATAAGTTACTGAGAAAAGGAACTGGGGACCCTCATTTAAAATTTGCATATGTGAGCTCCTATATAGTTGCATTCCACTTACTACTTCATATGTCAATATTTGACACATCTTCATCGGTAATATCTTCCTTTTATATATAAAAAGATATATAGATATATAGATAGATAGATAGATAGATAGATAGATAGATAGATAGATAGATAGATAGATAGATAGATAGAT